>NC_040039.1:20501213-20647366 GCF_003713205.1 Coffea eugenioides
CGAGAGTGCAAGGTTTCAAGTCAAAACCTTTTAAGCAAGAAAAAGGAATATACCGAGTGGCACATTAGGACAAACCAGTAAGAGCATGCCACCTATTAAAACTGGCAGTGAGACCGGTAGAGTTAGAATGTTAGAGCCACCAAGAGTGGCTCCAGCAAGAAGAGGCCAAAGTGGTCCGGGACAGTCAAAGAATACCTCACAAGGAGGCCAAGGTGTGACCTTTCATGCATCCTGTCGTTATTGTGGAAAGTTGGGTCATGTTGAGAACAATTGTTGGAGGAAAGGAAAAAGGTATTTACGCGGTAGAAATGCCGAGCATCAGATTTCTAGTTGCCCGCTCATGTCTTCAGAAGGAAGTAACACTCAACGATCAGATAAGCTTGCTATTAAGCCAACGAGTTCAAGAGAGGGTAGACCTAAAGTGCCAGCTAGGCTTTATGCCTTCGATCATCAACAAATCCCTGACTCGACTGAAGTTATAGAAGGTACGATCCCTGTATTGCATCGCTTAGTTAAGGTTTTAATAGACCATGGTGCGACTCATTCATTTATGAAACCTGATTTTATGAGTGGGATAGATGTAAAGTCTGCTAAATTGCCTTATGATTTGGAAGTTAGAACACCAACGGGGAATCAATACTTGACTTCTAATTTGGTGTATAGAAATTGTGAAATTTGGGTTGGGGAGTGTAAGTTGTTGGCTAACCTAATTAGTTTACTAATTAAGGGATATGACGTCATTTTGGGGATGGATTGGATAGTTCAATATCATGCTCGGTTGGATTGTAAGATGAAAGTTGTGAAATTGTGCATTCTGGGGGAAGCAATACTAAGGCTGGACGTGAGAGGAAAGTTAGCCTCGTCAACTCTTATTTCAGAGATTTGAGTTAGGAAATTGCTAAGTAAAAGATCTCAAGGGTACCCAGCTTTCCTAATTAATACCCTAGGAAAACAAGTGAAGTTGGAAGATATACCAGCAGTTAAAGATTTTCCTGATTTTTTCCTAAGGAGTTGGTCTCGTTACCACCTAAGACAGATGTGGAGTTTAAGATCGACTTGCTGTCAGGGACTGCACCTATTTCTAAAACTCCTTATAGGATGGCAACAATTGAGTTGAAAGAATTAAAGTTGCAATTACAAGATTTACTAGAGTAAGAATTTATACGTGAGAGTGATTCGTCTTGGGGAGTTCCAGTCTTATTTGTTAAGAAGAAAGATGGGAGTTTGAGACTGTGCATCGATTATCGAGGGTTGAATGATATTACTATTAAGAATAAATATCTTTTGTCTCACATAGATGAATTGTTTGATCAATTACAAGGAATTGTGGTGTTTTCTAAGTTGGATGTTAGACAACGATACTATCAACTAAGGATTAAAGAAGAGAATGTACCCAAAACTGTTTTTAATTCTAGATACGGACATTTCGAATTTTTAGTGATGCCTTTTGGATTGATTAATGCACCAACAGCTTTTATGGATCTAATGCATCGAATTTTTATCAGTTTGTAGTGATTTTTATTGATAATATTTTGGTATATTCGAAAACAAAGGAAGATAATGAATACCATTTGAGGATAGTACTACAAACCCTAAGGGAACATCAGTTGTATGCTAAATTTAGCAAGTGCGAGTTTTGGTTGGATGAGATATCCTTCTTTGGGCATGTAATTTCTAAGGATAGAATAACTATGGACCTAGTGAAAGTGAATGCGATATCTAAGTGGAAGCAACCAGAAAATTCCACCAAGATTCGTAGTTTCTTGGGTTTAGCAGGTTACTACCGTTGATTTATCCCAAATTTTTTCAAGATTGCCAGGCCTTTGTCTGAGTTAACCAAGAAAAACACCAAGTTTATTTGGGATGCCAAGTGTGAGGCTAGTTTTCATGAATTGAAAAAGCAATTGACTAGTGCACCAATTTTGACTTTGTCAAGTAGAAAGACTGTTTCACAGTGTATACAGATGCATCGAAAGAAGGGTTAGGAGGTGTATTGATGCAAAAGAAAAAGTAATAGCTTATACTTCTAGAAAATTGAAACCTCACGAGCAAAATTATCCGACTCGTGATTTGGAGTTAACCGCGGTGATTTTCGCCCTCAAGAAATGGAGGCACTATTTATATGGGGTGATCTTTCAGGTATATAAAGACCATAAAAGTTTTAAGTATTTATTTTTTCGAAAAGAGTTAAATTTGAGGCAACGTCGGTGGATGAAATTTTTGGAAGACTATGATTGCACTATTAATTATTACCCGAGAAAGGCTAATGTAATAGCAGATGTACTAAGTCGAAAAGTTCAAATAGCCGGACTTATAATTAAGGAATGGCAATTATTAGAAAGGATTAATGAGCTAAATCCTCAAATTGAGCATCAAAAAATGATTTGTGGGAATATAGTTGTGAGGTCTATTTTGTTGGAACACATTAAGGAAGCTCAAAAGGGAGACCCTGTGGTTTATAAGTGGAGTGAGAAAGTGCAAAAAGGAGAACTTCCAGAATTTTGCTTGGGATCCGACGGAGTTTTAAGGTTTAGAAATCAAGTAGTGGTGCCAAGGGATGATGGAATAAAAAGAAAAATTTTAGAAGAAACTCACCGCTCAAAATATTCAATACATCCTAGAAGTAATAAACTATACAAAGACTTGAAACAATTGTATTGGTGGGATAATATGAAAAGAGAAATAGCACAGTTCGTTCAGACCTGCCTTATTTGTCAACAAGTGAAAGTAGAATACCAAAAACCCTTAAGATTAGTGTAGCCATTAGAAATACCTGAATGGAAATGGGAGCACATTACCATGGATTTCGTGTCGGGGTTATTGAGAACTCAGAAGGGTTATGATGCAATTTGGGTGATAGTCGATTGTTTAACTAAGAATACTCATTTCTTGTCGATTAACATGAAATATCCTTTGGAGAAATTAGTTAAACTCTACTTGGATGAGATTGTGAGATTACATGCGGTGCCAATAAGTATAGTGTCAGATAGAGATCTCATATTTGTGTCTCAGTTCTGGCAAAAGGTACAAGAAGTTTTGGAGACTAAGTTGAATTTTAGCATTACTTATCTCCCTCAGACCGACGAACAATCGGAAAGAACTATTCAGACCCTTTAGGACATGTTGAGGACTTGCGTTTTGGATTTTGAAGAAAGTTGAGGGCAATACCTAACCTTGGTAGAGTTTGCCTATAATAATAGCTATCACTCGACTATCCAAATGTCTCCATATGAGGCTTTTTATGGGAGGAAATGTCGTCCCCAATTTATTGGAAACAAATAGGGGAAAGAAAAATCGTGAATCCAATAAAATTACCGTGGATTGAAGATGTATATGAGAAAGTAAAATTTATGCGTCAAAGGATTCAAGCAGTTCAGAGTCGGTAGAAAAACTACGCAGATAATCGGAGAAAAGACTTAGAATTTGAAGTTAGGGTAGGGTTTTCCTTAAGATTACACCACTGATGTGAGAACCCAGAAAAAAAAAAAAATTTATTTATTTATTTCTTATTTTATTCCTGTGCACCCGTTTTTTTTTTTATTTTCTTTATTATATTACTTTTATCAACATTTTATCAGTAAATATAGTTTTAAAATCATTTTTCTAGTATAAGGTAGTTCGTGAGAAATTTGGAACGTATTTTGGACGTGGGACCCGCTAGTGCATTAAGTGAGAGAAATTCGGCCGATTCGGTTAAATATTGCATATAGGGATTTAAGTACTAGGTGTTAGGAGATAATTGGAGGTTAACTAGATGAATTAATACTGAGGAGACAAGAAGATAACTCTAGCAAGACAAAGTGCCAAGTGTCCAATTTTGGTTGGACCAACCTTGCCTAACTTTTGACCAAACTTACCTTACTTGATTTAAAGTGTAATTTTGACCAAGAGCTCTTCATTTCAGCCTTGTCTTGGCCGAAACTTCTTGGGAGCAAAGGAGAAAAACTCTTCAACCTTTCATCTACAAATTCTTGCCAAATCTTGAAAACTAGCCGTTTGTTTCTTGAATTAGTCCATAAAAACATCTTGCTTAGGGTCTTTGAAGAACGTGGTGGTGTTGTTTTGGAAGAAAATCACCTAAGCTACAACCTTTCTTGAAGAACTAAGGTATCTTGCTTGGAACTCATCTTTTGTTATTAATTTTGGCCAATTGGTGCCTTATAGTAGCTATTTACGCGATTTTACGGAAGATTTGGTGGATTGGAGTGAAGTTTCCTAATTTTCTGATTTTTTTCTGGATTTTTTCTGTTTTCCTATGATTGATATGATTGAGCTGGAATTGATGGTTCTAAATGGCATTTTATAGCTCTCTTGTGCGTTAATTGTAGTTAATTGCGGGAAATTTCCGCTTGTGCGGAAAATTTCAGATTTAGGGTTTCAATTTGGGGGTTTTCTAGAGTTGATTGTTGAACTTCTAATTGGCTATCATTGAAGGGTATTGTGACCCTAATGAAGTATATGGAATGGCTTATGACTTGTTTGGGTGCTTGTGGTTGTGTTGGATAGTTTTATTGGTTGTCTTGCAGGTTGGAAAAGCTGAAATTTTAGGGGAAATGCTGTCCGAGTGTCTAGGGTATTAGATTCTTGTGAGTTGGGTTGAGATGGACTAGAAATGAACGGTTTTGGGTTTGTTTCTCCTTTTAACCCTAAATGTTATGTATTTTTCATTTCCAAGCTATATTTGGGTCTTGCCTTAATAGTTCCTAGAAAAAGGTATTCGACTTGTGTTTGAGTTTTCATTGTACTTTCTTGCTTGTTATAGGGCGTGCCGGTGATCCGAGGCTCACGTCGGGCGAAAACTTGTGAAATTTCTTTGTTAAACTTGGTGAGTGTACTACTCACATGTTTGTTATTCCGTGGCTTTCTTGTACTTGAATTCTGTGGTTTGGACTAGTTGTGATGATTGTTTGAGCTAGGTGAGGCGAGGGTGTACTTTACCACTCTCGTACTCTCTGGCCTTCTTGACTGGTTATTCTACTAAGCTTACTTGACTGTTTATGATATGACTTGAATATTCTTGACTATACTGGATTTGGTATCGCTTGGATACCAATCTTTACTGTTCACTCTGAGCTCTACCTCATTGGAAGTCAATGGACTCGAGCCAGTAAGGACTTGGTCGGGGACATTTGACAAGCCATGGGGACTGTATTTGGGAATCTTTGGGTATGAGACCCTTGATTCCGGTATACTCGAGTAATACCAATTCTGTACTGTTTGGTGTTCGGGCCCGGTAAGGGGAAAGTGAGGTGGACGGATAAATGGAGTAAAGAGGAGTCTACGGTCATGATTACCTGGTATACGTTGACGGAGAGTCAATGAGATGAGATCAAGCATGGCAAAAGAGGAAAAGGGCTCTTGAGAGCCATCCGTATCCTTTTATTCCTGATACTTGGGTGTTGTTGCTTTTGCTTACTAGACGTATGTATTTGGATTGAATATTCTTGTGTTTATGTGATCCCGATCTACTTATGTGACGGTACCTCATTGGGCGAAAGCTCACTCCGTGAATTTTGTTTTCCTTACAGGGATTTACCTTTTGGACTTTTGAGTTTGAAGATGAGTTGCGTAGAGCTAGTTGAAAGATTTTGTATAGCTCCTCAATAGTTGGAAACTTTATTTGTACTTGGATTTTAAATGTTTCCTTTTGGCTTGTAAACCCACGAATGTGGTTTGTAACAATGTGTGTGTACTCCTGTTCTATGTAATATATTTGGCTTGTATATATACCTTTTGGGGATTGTTGAAAGTTACCTGTTTTTAGTTGGGCCTTGGTGGTTTGTGACGTGGCAATGCTCTATTTGCTTTACGTTTTGGATTTCCAATTTTCCGTTTCTCGTTTGTTGGTTTGGTTAAGCGCGCTAGTAGATTCCCGAACGCCTTGAGTTACTGTTTTACCGTTTTAGTAGTCCTGGCGAGAGCTGGGCAGGCAGTCCGCTAACCCCTTTGGTACGCCTTAGGGGAAGGTGGGGCTGTCACAGGTGGTATCAGAGCCTAGGTTAGAAATACCCTGGGCGAACCTAAAACCTGGTCCTTAGAACTTTTGGGATTGCTTTTAGACGCCATTAAGTGTGAATATATTGACTAAGCTATAAACCTTTGTTATCTTTGTAGGTTATGGCTGGCACTAGTGGAGCGGGCGGAGACGAGCCACCTCAGAGGCGCCCACGGGTTATCGACTTCCAGGAGAGGCCAGGAGGTCCGATCCGGCTGTGGTATACCGCTAGCCGGACCCGCCGCTGTAGGCGTTGCCAGTTTTACTCTTACGCGGACCACGTGGTTGTGGCAGTGCTTGCTGAGCGACGGAGGCTTAGATGTGCCGCCGCCAGGGAGCGCACTGAGACCCTTAGGCTTAGGGGCATCACGCGGATGCAGGCCGATAGGATTGGGGAGCTCCAGGGGAACGTGGCCATGGAGCAGGAGAGGACGAACGCTCTGAGAGAGCAGTTGCAGGTGGTTAACGACCGCCTCACTAGGGTAGTCCGGGAGGTGAGAGACCGGTCCGGCGCTATTATCGATGAGTGTGGGGCACTCATCCAGGGAGTGATTGGCGCCAATGCGCCAGGGGGAGTTCCAGGTGGCGGAGCTCCAGGTCAGGGAGGCGCCCCTAGCTCTAGCTCTGGGGGGGAGTCGGTTGGCTCCGTCGAGGACTAGATTAGGGTTTTGAGCCTTGTTTTGATCCCGTGTGAGGGATACCTAGGAGAAGCTTTTGGTTAGCTGTTTTGTACCTTTTGTACCTTTTGGGGCCTAGGTTGTACAGTGTATTTTGATAGACCCTCTTTTGGCTTCACGGGAGTACTTTTGTATATATTTGCTTGACTGCTCATGTATGACTGTTTGTCACCGTTATGTGTTCTGTGTATAACTGTTCTATGTGTATACATATCTTATGTGGTGTTTATTTTTGGTTCTTCGATCATGCTTATATGCTTATATGACTATATTTTGTACCTCGACTTTAGAGTGACATTAGAGCAATGGAAGGCACTCGTAGTGGACGAGGCCGCGGGCGCGGGGTTAGGCAACCCACAACTGACGAGGGTACTAGGGATACCACGACTGAACCAAATCCTGAACCTAGGGTTGACCCTAATGCCCAGATAGCTGCTGCTATGCAGCAAATGACTGACCTGTTAGCCCACGTAGTGCAACAGCAGGGCCAACCTCCTATCCAGCAACCTGGGAACCCTGGCCATGTAGTAGAGAGTGAAGATCGGGCCCTAGAGAGATTTCAGAAGTTTTCTCCGCCAAAATTTCTGGGAGGGCCAGATCCGGACGTGGCCGAAAAATGGTTAGAGAAAATGATAGATATTTTTGCCGCCCTACACTATTCAGAAGAGAGACAGGTTACTTTCGCTGTATTCCAACTGGAAGGGGCCGCGCGTTCTTGGTGGAACGTGATACGAATGAAGTGGGACCGGGAACAAACCCCAAGAACATGGGTAAACTTTGTGAGGGACTTCAATGCGAAATACTTTCCTCCTCTAGTCCAGGAAAAGAAGGAGGACGAGTTCATTAGACTCCGCCAGGGGACTCAATCGGTGGCTGAGTACGAGAGCCAGTTTACTCGTTTATCTAAGTTTGCCCCTGAACTCATTCTAACGGAGCAAAGGAGAGTTAGACGTTTTATTCAAGGGCTCAATGTGGAAATCCAAAAGGATCTGGCGGTAGCCCAGATCAATATCTTTAGTGACGCTGTGGAGAAAGCTTTGCGAGTTGAAAATGCAAGGCTCCAAGTAAGGAATTTTCAGGTGAAAAAACGGGGGTTCTCTGCGAGTAGTTCGAACCAAGGGGATAAAGGGACCCCTCCTAAGTTTGGAAGAGGAGCCGGAGGAGGAAAGCAACCGGGAATGACGCGAGGGACTCCGCCGAGGGGTAGTCACAATGGACGGGGCCCGTAAAGAAGCGCTTCACAAGGAAGTTCGGCCTCAGTTGCACGTGGACCCTGTGGATTTTGTGGGAAACCAAACCACACCGAGGACAATTGTTGGAGGAAAGAAAGGAAATGCTTGCGCTGCGGGAGTGCGGAGCATCAAATAGCTAACTGTCCGGTGTTACCTCGGAAGGCTAGAGTAACTACCCAGTCGTCGAAGGCTAACTCGGGACAGTCCAAGGTAGAAGGGACAAAGCCAAAGGTGCCAGCTCGGGTTTACTCCCTTGAGCAACAACAAGTCCCTGATTCCTCTGGGGTTGTAGAAGGTACGATCCCTATTTTTCATCGTCTAGCTAGGATTTTGATCGACCCTGGTGCTACACATTCCTTTGTTAACCCCAATTTTATGTGCGGCATTGATATAACCCCTGTTAGCTTGCCTTATGACTTAGAAGTTAGTACTCCTACGGGGGACCAACGTTTGATTACTGGTTTGATGTATACAAATTGCAAAATTTGGGTAGGAGAGAGGAAGCTTTTGGGGAATCTTATAAGTTTAGCTATTAAGGGGTACGACGTTATATTGGGTATGGACTGGCTAGCTAAGTACGATGCACAACTTGATTGTAAGAGAAAAATAGTGGAATTTCGTATACCGGGGGAGGCAACCCTAAGGCTCGATATAAGGGGTAGTTTAGCCTCATCTGCATTGATTTCGGGTATTCAGGCTAGGAAATTTCTGTATAAAGGGGCCCAAGGGTTCCTAGCTTTTCTTATAAACACTCCTACTGATAAGTTGAGGGTTGAAGATGTGCCTGTAGTAAGTGAATATCCGGATGTGTTTCCTGATGAATTAGTCACTTTACCTCCGGAGAGAGAAATAGAGTTTAAGATCGACTTATTGCCGGGGACGTCACCTATCTCTAAGACCCCCTATCGAATGGCACCTGCTGAGCTCAAGGAGTTGAAATTACAGTTGCAAGACCTGTTGGAGCGTGGGTTTATTCAGGAGAGTGGATCTCCGTGGGGGGCTCCGGTACTATTTGTTAAGAAGAAGGATGGAACTTTAAGATTGTGTATCGATTATCGGGGATTAAACAATATGACCATTAAGAACAAATACCCACTTCCCCATATCGATGAACTGTTTGACCAGTTGCAAGGCGCGGTGGTCTTTTCAAAGTTAGATCTCCGACAGGGTTACTATCAGTTGCTTATTAAGAAAGAAGATGTACCCAAGACTGCTTTCAATTCTAGATATGGGCATTTTGAGTTTGCAGTCATGCCCTTTGGGTTGACCAATGCCCCTGCCGCCTTTATGGATTTGATGCATCGGGTTTTCAAACCCTACCTGGACCGATTTGTTGTCGTGTTTATTGACGACATTTTGGTCTATTCTAAAACCCGTGAGGAACATGAGCAGCATTTGAAGTTAGTGTTACAAACTCTGAGAGATCATCGGCTATACGCCAAATTTAGTAAGTGTGAATTTTGGTTGGAGAAAATCTCTTTCTTGGGACATGTGATTTCAAAAGAAGGTATTACAGTGGATCCCGCGAAAGTAGAGGCAGTGGCTGAATGGAAGAGGCCAGAAAACCCCACTGAGATTCGCAGTTTCTTAGGGTTGGCTGGGTACTATAGACGCTTTATTAAAGACTTTTCCAAACTGGCCGGCCCTTTAACCGATCTAACGAAGAAAAATAGCCGTTTTGTGTGGGATACTAGGTGTGAAACCAGTTTTCAGGAGTTGAAACGAAGGTTAACCGTGGCTCCTGTTTTGGCCTTGCCTAATGGGAAGGACAGTTTTACCGTTTATACCGATGCTTCGAGGGAAGGCTTGGGGTGCGTATTGATGCAGAACAAGAACGTGATTGCCTTTGCCTCTAGGAAACTAAAAACCCATGAACAAAACTACCCTACCCATGACTTGGAGTTAGCTGCTGTGGTCTTTGCTCTGAAAAAGTGGAGACACTATCTCTACGGGGTTACCTTTGAGGTTTATTCAGACCATAAGAGTCTTAAATACCTTTTCTCCCAAAAAGAGTTGAATATGAGGCAACGCCGGTGGATGGAACTCTTAGAAGATTATGACTGAACGATCAACTACCATCCCGGTAAGGCTAACGTAGTAGCGGACGCCCTAAGTCGGAAGGCTCAAGTAGCAAGGTTGATGGTCAAGGAGTGGGAAATGTTAGGAGCAGCTAGTGAATGGAACCCTAGTATGGGATGCAAGAAAATAACTTTTGGGAATATTCGGGTGACATCTGCTATTCTCGATCGAATTAAAGAAGCCCAAGAGAAGGATCCGATGGTACAAAAGTGGAAGGAAAAGGTGGAAAAGGAAGCACTACCTGATTTCAATTTGGGTCCTGAAGGGATTTTAAGATATAGGAACCGCGTAGTAGTAGCCAATGATGAAACCCTGAAAAGAGAAATTTTAGAGGAAGCCCATCGATCGAAATACACGATCCATCCTGGTAGTAATAAGATGTACCAAGACTTGCGACGGTTGTACTGGTGGGATAAGATGAAGAGGGAGATTGCTCAATATATCCAAACCTGTCTGATTTGCCAGCAAGTCAAGGCTGAACACCAAAAACCCTCTGGACTGTTACAACCTCTTGAGATACCTGAATGGAAGTGGGAAAATATCACGATGGACTTTGTTTCTGGACTGCCAAGAACTCAGAAAGGACATGATGCCGTTTGGGTGATCGTTGATCGGTTGACCAAATCGGCTCATTTCTTACCTGTGAATGTGAAGGATTCCATGGATAAGTTGGCTCGGTTGTACCTGAATGAAATTGTGAGGTTGCATGGGGTTCCAGTGAGTATAGTTTCAGACCGAGATCCTCGTTTTGTATCGAGGTTTTGGCAAAAGTTTCAGGAGAACTTGGGGACCAAAATCAACCTTAGTACCACTTATCACCCCCAGACGGATGGACAGTCAGAGCGAACCATTCAAACCCTCGAGGATATGTTACGGACTTGTATTCTGGATTTTGGGGGTAATTGGGGTCAACATATGACTTTGGTAGAGTTTGCCTACAATAACAGTTTCCATTCGTCCATTCAAATGGCACCATATGAAGCTCTCTACGGACGGAAGTGTCGTTCGCCCATTTATTGGGATGAAGTAGGGGAAAAGAAAGCTCTAGATCCAACAACCATTCCTTGGATGGAGGATGCACAAGAGAAGGTTAAATTGATCCGTCAAAGACTCCAAGCAGCTCAAAGCCGACAAAAGAGCTACGCAGATAACCGAAGGAAAGATTTAGAGTTCGAAGTTGGAGACCGTGTTTTCCTTAAAATTACACCACTACGAAGCGTCACTGCGGGTAGAGGAAAGAAACTTCAACCACGGTTCGTGGGGCCTTACAAAATTCTCCAACGAGTTGGGAAGGTAGCGTACCGACTCGAGTTGCCGCCAAGTTTATCTCGGATTCATGACGTCTTCCATGTTTCGATGCTGAAAAAATACTATCCTGATCCAACCCACGTTGTGCGACCAGAGGAGATTGAGTTAGATGAGGCACTTACTTACGAAGAAAGACCTGTACAAGTACTCGATCGAAGGATTAAGGAACTGAGGAATAAGCAAATTCCATTGGTAAAGGTTTTGTGGAGAAATCATGGAATAGAAGAGGCAACTTGGGAGTTGGAGGAAGAGATGCAAAAGAAATACCCTGAGCTATTTAGTAACCCAGGTGAGCAATTTCGAGGGCGAAATTCTTTAAGGGGGAGAGAGTGTGAGAACCCAGAGAAAAAAAAAAATTATTTATTTATTATTTTATTCCTGTGCACCCGTTTTTTTTTATTTTCTTTATTATATTACTTTTATCAACATTTTATCAGTAAATATAGCTTTTAAATCATTTTTCTAGTATAAGGTAGTTCGTGAGAAATTTGGAACGTCTTTTGGTCGTGGGACCCGCTAGTGCATTAAGTGAGAGAAATTCGGCCGATTAGGTTAAATTTTTGCGTAAAGAAATTTTGTTACTAGGTATTAGGAGATAATTGGAGGTTGCCTAGATGGATTAGCCATGAGGGACAAGAAGATAACTCTAGCAAGACAAAGTGCCAAGTGTCCAATTTTGGTTGGACCAAGCTTGCCTAACTTTTGACTAAACTTTCTTTACTTTCCTTAAAGTCCAAATTTGACTCAATCATCTTCATTCTTCACCACCTCTTGGCCGAACCTCTAGCAAGCAAAGGAGAAAAAATTCTTCAACCTTTCATCTACAAATCCTTGCCAAATCTTGAAAACTAACCGATTAATTTCCAAATTAGTCCATAAAATCATCTTCCTAAGAGTGTTTGAAGAACTTAGTGGTGTTGGTTTGGAAGAAAACCTCACAAGCTACAACCTTTCTTGAAGAACTAAGGTATCTTGCTTGGAACTCATCTTTTGGTTTTAATTTTGGCCAATTGGTGCCTTATAGTAGCTATTTACGCGATTTTACGGAAGATTTGGTGGATTGGAGTGAAGTTTCCTAATTTTCTGATTTTTTCTGGAATTTTTCTGTTTTCCTATGATGGATATGATTGAGCTTGAATTGGTGGTTCTAAATGGTATTAAATAGCTCTCTTGTGCGTTAATTGTGGTTAATTGCGGAAAATTTCCGCTTGTGCGGAAAATTTCAGATTTAGGGTTTCAATTTGGGGGTTTTCTATAGTTGATTGTTGAACTTCTAATTGGCTATAATTGAAGGGTATTGTGACCCTAATGAAGTATATTGAATGGCTTATGACTTGTTTGGGTGCTTGTGGTTGTGTTGGATAGTTTTTTGGTTGTCTTGCAGGTTGGAAAAGCTGAAATTTTAGGGGAAATGCTGTCTGAGTGTCTAGGGTATTAGATTCTTGTGAGTTGGGTTGAGATTGACTAGAAATGAATGATTTTTGGGTTTGTTTCTACTTTTAACCCTAAATGTTATGTATTTTTCATTTCCAAGCTATATTTGGGTCTTGCCTTAATAGTTCCTAGAAAAAGGTATTCGACTTGTGTTTGCGTTTTCATTGTACTTTCTTGATTGTTATAGGGCGTGCCGGTGATCCGAGGCTCACGTCGGGCGAAAACTTGTGAAATTTCTTTGTTGAATTTGGTGAGTGTACTACTGACATGTTTGTTATTCCGTGGCTTTCTTGTACTTGAATTCTGTGATTTGGACTAGTTGTGATGCTTGTTTGAGCTAGGTGAGACGAGGGTGTACTTTACCACTCTCGTACTCTCTGGCCTTCTTGACTGGTTATTCTATTAAGCTTACTTGACTGTTTATGATATTACTTGAATACTCTTGACTGTACTTGATTTGGTGTCAATTGGATACCAATCGTTACTGTTCACTCTGAGCTTTACCTCATTGGAAGTCAATGGACTCGAGCCAGTAAGGACTTGGTCGGGGACATTTGACAAGCCATGGGGACTGTATTTGGGAATCTTTGGGTATGAGACCCTTGATTCTGGTTTACTCGAGTAATACCAACTCTGTACTGTTTGGTGTTCGGGCCCGGTAAGGGGAAAGTGAGGTGGACAGATAATTGGAGTAAAGAGGAGTCTACGGTCATGATTACCTGGTATACGTTGACGGAGAGTCAATGAGATGAGATCAAGCATGGCAAAAGAGGAAAAGGGCTCTTGAGAGCCATCCGTATCCTTTTATTCCTTATACTTGGGTGTTGTTGCTTTTGCTTACTGGACGTATGTATTTGGATTGAATATTCTTGTGTTTATGTGATCCTGGTCTATTTACGTGACGGTACCTCATTGGGCGAAAGCTCACACCGTGAATTTTGTTTTCCTTACAGGGATTTACCTTTTGGACTTTGATTTTGAAGAATGAGTTGAGTAGAGCTAGTTGAGAGATTTTGTATAGCTCCTCAATAGTTGGAAACTTTATTTGTACTCGGATTTTAAATGTTTCCTTTTGGCTTGTAAACCCACGAATGTGGTTTGTAACAGTGTGTGTGTACTCCTGTTCAATGTATTATATTTGGCTTGTATATATACCTTTCGGGGATTGTTGAAAGTTACCTGTATTTAGTTGGGCCTTGGTGGATTGTGACGTGGCAATGCACTATTTGCTTTACGTTTTGGATTTCCAATTTTTCCGTTTCTCGTTTGTTGGTTTGGTTAAGCGCGCTAATAGTTTCCCGAACGACTTGCGTTAGTGTTTGACTGTTTTAGTAGTCCTGGCGAGAGCTGGGCAGGCAGTCCGCTAACCCCTTTGGTACGCCTTAGGGGAAGGTGGGGCTGTCACAAATAAAAACCCATCATTCTTTCTGGATATTAGAGGGAGCATCTTGGAACACCTTAGGAGGGTGCAGAGAAGGATCTTTCCCAAAACAATTAACTTCTTCGTGCCCAAACTTCCTACAAAAGGAGCAATATAACGGGAAATTCTCAAATTCTACGTGTTGCCAAAAACATAGTCTTCGTCTCCAATCCAAACTCGCTTGATCGGGAGTTGAGCAACATCTAATTCAATAAAACTCTTTGCAACAAATGGGTGAGGAAGGTCATGTTTTATTTTACCTAAAAAATTGGGAATCATATTTGTTTCGATAAAATATTGAAGACCAATTTGGAATACAGACCAAACATAGGAATCCACAATTGTATTTGTCATATAAATTTCATCTTTTGACCATCTTGATAAGTAGATTAATATACTTATAATTAATTTGTGAACATATTTATTGTATTGCATCTAAAGGTACAATAGCTAGTAGAGATTTAAAGAATATTTTAACTAAAATTTAGTTTTCTTCAATCAAATGAGATAATATCATCATTTGATTAAACAACACCTACACTACTAATAAACTAGATTGTGTATGATTTTTTTTCAATTTAATAAGATCATTAGGGTAGCATACATAGAAAGAAAATTAAAAAAAATCTGTATTTATCTCTATATAAAGTGAACTCTAATCCTTTTCACCTATTGTCATCTATGAACTTATATTGATTGGTGTAAAAGAAAATCAAATGTCCCAATACAATTATTTAAAAACTTAAATTGGCTCTAATAAATAAAACAATTCTATGGATTTCACCTAAAGGTACTTATTTACTTTAATTCTCAATAATTGGATGTAATTTTTATTTGCCAATTTGACGACATTAAGATAATACCTTGAATGTTTGATAACATAGTTTTAGAACCAATTCACTTTTGCAGTAGTGTTTTTAAAAGACTAGTTTCACTTTATACAATTGAACTTTATACTCAATCGCATATTGCACTGTCAAATTCATTTTAGACACTATGCATTCTAAATTCTTTCATACTTCCCAGTTTAGTTGCTTATTTACTTTATACTAGCTAGTGCTTATAATGGTAGTTATTGACTCTCTACTTTCTTTCAAGTGAGGACTTAGTAGATCAATCATATGATCCAAGTTTAAGGCTTAATTACTTTCCACAAAAAACTCATTGTGATAATATTTTGTAAGCTTTTTTTCGGTAGTGGATCAACTATTTGAGGTTGAGTACTTTGGCTTTCAACATCATATTTATCAAATTTTTGAACTTTCTTGTTTCTATTCTCACTTATATTTCTTTCATCTTTCAAATTAGCTTGTACTTCGCTACATGCCACTAGCTTTAGCTTGTCCTGAAGTAGTAGCTAGTTATCATGATAGGCAAAAAATAATTATCTAAACAAATATTTTATGATCCAAAAGTAAATACCTGTTTTCATGATAATAATGAAAATTTTATATAGACCTAAAATATAGTGAACAATTGATGGTTGGCTTTAGATATCCATCCTACCCATATGCACTTAATGTAATGTATTTTTGTAATAATAGAGTGTGCCTAAGCTCGATGAACTTTTCAAAATTTGTATTTAACTATTAAACTATTTTTCATGCAAATAAATTATTGAACTACTTGTGACGAGAGGCGTGCGGCTGCTCCGAAATCTTAGGAACGAGCAAGGCATGCGGTAGGGTTTCACTAGCGGCTGCTTGGTCTGTGGCCGCCCTTTGGCTGGCTGTGGAGAGCCAGGCGGTCACTCCGACCACCAAGAAGTCTTTCTCCCAACTTTTTTCGGAGCCAGCCAACTCCCCAATTCATCTGCGACCAGTCACAACATTCAAAGGAGAGGCGGAAGTTGTCTTCTCAAAGGAGGAGGCAGACAAGCTGGCTGCTCCTTTTCGTTGGGCTCTCGTGGGTAAGTTCTCACATGGCCGTCCTTCACTAGAGGCTGTGCGGAAGTTTTTCTCGTCGTTCAAATTGAAGGATCACGTTTCCATTGGCTTGTTGGATTATCGGCACGTTCTGTTGAGGTATGCAGCTGAGGCGGATTTCAACAGAATTTGGACAAGGGGTTGTGGCACTTAGGGAAGCATCCAATGAGGGTATTCCGGTGGACAAGGGACTTTCATGTTCACCGTGAATCGTCACTGGTACCGGTGTGGGTGTCGTTGCCGACGTTACTGATTCATTATTACGACAAACACTCGCTCTTCTCCATCCTCTCCCTCTTTAGCACCCCTCTCTTCTTGGATTCGGCCACTGCATCTGGAACACGTCCCAGCGTAGCTTGTGCTTGTGTCGAGATCGATTTGCTGAAGCCGCTCTGCTGGCGGGTGTGGGTGGCGGTCGAAGGGGAAGGGAGATTTTGGCAGTCCATTGAGGTGGAGAATTTGCCGTCATATTGCTCTGCATGTTGGCGGCTTGGTCATTCAAATAGTGAGTGCAATAAGGGTACCATGCCAGCAGTGTATCAACCTCAACAAAACAGGGGGGACGGTGGTTACCCACAGGAGGGCAGCAAAAAGGACGCCATGGCGTGTAATCCTCATTCCAATGGTGAGTGCAAGAACATGGTAGCAGTGCACCAGTCGCAACAAAACATGGGTGGTAGGGCTCACCTGCAGGATTGCAGCAACAGGGACGCCAAGGAGACTGAACCTGCTCCCAAAGTTGTCACGCATGGGAGGTCATGTGAGCCTGCAGAGCATGGCTCTGCTGTTGGTGCTAGCCGAGTGGGTCCTTCTCTGTCGGTGGGAGACCTCGGGTGTGAGGACCCAAAAATTCTCTTATTTTTATCGTAATTTACTAGCTTATTTAAATATTTATTCCCTCATTTTCTCCGAATAATTTATTTCAACCATTTAAAAACCATTTACATGGAACTATGACTTGCATATATTTTTAAAATATCCCGTTAATAAATTTAATTTTTGGAAGCACGTTTAGTAAGAAATAGCGAATACGCGTTTGAAGGCAATATTCGATCTGAGAGTACAGTGACCTTGGAGATTTGAGAACTCATGCGTTAGTCTTAAAATAGATATTTTTATGATTAATTACCTTAGTATTGGTTAGTTATATTATCGTTACAAGAATTTCTTAGAAATTGCGCTTTATCGCGTGCGAGTCGGAAGTTCGCGTTTTTACGCGTGCGACTAATTGGAGGACTTTAAGAAATTTATTCTAGACTACTAAGACTGAATAATTATAATGTTAAAGGAAGTACATTAGAGGTATAGTGCACACGTGAAACAAACCTGAGAGAAAACGGACACAAAACGCGCGCGTGCGCGCACTATTAAGAGTTGACTTTTGGCCCAACACCTATACCTATTATTACATTCTTCCACTCCAAGTTTTAGCACACAAAACCTCTCTTTTCTCTCTCATCTTGGCCGGCCATAACAGCAAGAAAAGAAGGAAGAAAAGCTCTCCATCATCTTGCATTATTCTTGCTCCAAATCATCTCCAACTTTGCAACTAATCACAAAACCACTTGGAGATTCACTTGAGCTTGGAAGGAAGCATCATCTCACAGTTTTTCTTGGGCTTTAGAAGTGCAAAATTTGTGATTTTACTCCAAAGTGTAGGAGATAATCATCTGATCACTTAATCTTAACTTTAGTGGGATTATTTTTGCTAGGAAGCTTGTAGCTTCATGGTTATTGTTGTGGTTTGAGTTTAAATGTTGGAGTGGGCTCTATGAAATCCCACAATGGATATATTGGACTGATATGGTGATAATGAATGTTGTTTGAGGTAATTATATGATAAACAAGATGATTTTTGGGTAGGAAAGTGAAAAGGAAACCGATGGAAGTTGATGTTAGGTATGAACGAATCTGTCCTATTCTTGCAGTGGTTTGATTTCGAATTTTTGATGCTCAATTGACCTTAAAACTGATGTATATATGTTGTGTGTGGTGTGTATAAAGTTTCTACCAAAAATCATTTGGATTGGTTGGATAAAAATTGAATTTTGGCAAGAACAAAATCTGGAAAACGTGTAACAGTGGTCCTCTGGCAGTGTTCTTTGAATAAACATATCTCTCTGTCCGGACGTCGGAATTGAGTACCGTCAGTGGAATTCAAAACTAGACATCCGTATTTTTCTAACGATGCATCATGGACCTTCTAATTCGAAGTGAGTCATCTGTAGTGACTGATCAAAGTCGGCTACCCTGTTCTGTCAGTCCAAACGAGAGGAAGTTAGAAATTGCAACTTGTGGCTCCATTTTCTCTTCTTTACAAACTGAATTTCAAAACGATTTGTTCAGATGAAATGTAGCCTTTTGAATCTAGTTTTCAACGCCGTTGTCCATTCTCAATTCCAAGTTGTATTGAGTGAGATATGGTGCAATTTGTAAACTGCAGCAAATCTGAAAAACCCTCTTTTCATGCTGACCGACTGGTTTGGTTGTTTGTGAGAGGTTTTATTTTGAGATTTTGATGTCAACCAACTGAAAATTGCTTATGAAATATTTCTTGGACCTTGGTTTCACAAATGACCCAAAAATTGGACTGATTTCATGATACAAAGTGTTTAAAAAGGGAAGAGAAGCTTGAGTTGGCAGATTTGTTTTGAAAATTCCACAAACTTCACTTGTCTTGTTAACTGCCTTTCCACTTGAATTTTTGTGTGCAATTTGGTAGAGATATAGTTCATATAGGGAAGATTTAGTGTACCAAATTTGGTGTATTTTCAATGCCCATTCGATGGCCAAATAATACTTCAAAGATAGCCTTTCGAATCTGGAAAATGTTCAATTAGTCCTCATTTTTAGCTAAATTTGAGCTGCTATATATGGATGCTCAAAACTCCAATTCTAGTTTCTCTTGTTGTGTTTTAAACCTTGCTTGGAATTCTAATTGAGTTACAAATTTTAGAGGCTAGCTCACTTTCTGTGAATTTTGCCGAATTTCCAAAGTTTGCCGAAAAATAAGACTAAAACTGTCCTGTGTGCCTATAGTCAGCCACTTTGAGCTAAAATTTGAATGCCTTCCGTTTAGAATCTTGGAAGAGTGTCTTCTAGGAACTTTTAGTACTTTGAATCAAGTTTCCAACGGTGCCAAGTTTTCCAATTTTGGACCTATTGAGTGCAAATCTGATTTTTCTAAGTTTGACACGCAAAGCTGAAATTTGCCGATTTCTTAGAAAATGAAATTTTGAGAACTCGTTATTCTTTCTTGATGTTAATTGATCGCTTTAAACTCGATTTCATGAAGGAAATCAGTTTTTCTTGTTTTATTAAGCCATCACTTTTGAACTTCGATTTTCGAGAAAAATAGATTCTCTTTTGAGACTTTGGTTTAATCTAAACAAGTGGATATTCTTTCTCGTGTGTTACGTGGTAGTGGATTTACGTGAGTAATGTATGATCACTATTTCTTCAGGTGCTCAAGCGAGTCTTGAAGAGAATCCCGGAGGGGACAACTAAAGACTTTACTCGCTCAATTACTTTTGAATTGGTGAGCGTCAAGTGCATGACTTGTTGTGTTTACTTGATTTATCTGCTTATATACGTGAATATCACTTGGTGAGACGAGTGTGTACTTTATCGTACTCACTCTCCTTTACTCAAACTTTACTTGCATTAAACTTGATTTTCAAAGTCGATTGGAGTGAATCTCGTCGACAAAATATACTCATTTACGTGTGCATGTCGTGTTGTCGAGTGGAGTGAACCTCCTCGACTTATGGGGACGCCCAAATCTCATTGGCCAATCTTGCGACTCGAGCCGACATGGGCTTGGTCGAGAAATTTGATGAACCATAGGATTATTACAAAACACAACTTGATCTTTTAAGATCTTATTCGGCATACTCGTGGAGTATCACCCTTTTCGTGCGTGTTCTTAAAAACAAAACTTGATCTCTTGAGATCTTGTTCGGCATACTCGTATATATCGCCCTTTTTGTGCGTGTTTGGTTACGGATCCGAGAGAGTGGAATGGTGGATGGAGGAAGTATTAAGTGAAGTTTCTACGGACTTAATACCTACCCGGATGGCGGAGTGTCATCACGAGGGGGTATCGCATCGAACCTTGGCGAAGCAAGTGGAAATTAGCTCTTGAGAGCTCCTGTATCCTTAACAAGTGTGTTATATTATCAATTGTGAATTACTTGAACTTTCTGACTTTAATTCCTGTACATATGTTATTGTTACTTGTTACTTGAACTATGTGTTTGCATGTGCATGTTTTTTTTTCTTGGCCTCACGGGCATTCGCTTACCCCGTTAGATTTGTTTTCCTTAGCAGGACCAGACGGAAAGATTTTGGAGAAAAACAGACTAGATTACTCTTTTGATTAGTACCTTGGTTGTAATTGTTTGGTCGACTTATAACGGTTGTATTTTGGGACTTGATACACTGTTGAATTTGGAATTTTGAATGTATTTGTCTAGATGACTTTTGGAGGTTGTATATTTTGGGAATGAGATGTACTTTTGGTATCTTGTAAAATAAGATTGAATATTTATGTATGAAAATGGATTCGTACCTTTATTCCGACTTTCATTATTAGTATTAGACTTTAAGTTTGGATTGCAATTGTCTCGAGTCCTGGCGAGAGTTGGGCAAGCGTCCCTCGGATACCCTTGGGTTCGCCCTTGGGAGAAGTGGGGGCGTCACAGTTGGTATCAGAGCTTAGGCTTCAGATCTTCGTAGTGTATCCTACGCTTAAAATTTTAGGATGGGGGACTGTGGAACTGATTTGGAAGTTAAGTGACCGCTTGTAGGGATGAAAATTAGAACCTAGGTTTGAATTAGTGGATAATTAGGAGTCTCGATCTTATAAGAGATATGTGAAATAGTACGAAATGATCGGATCTAGTTTATTTAGTATACTTGGATCCATCTAAGCTTTTAACTTTAATTGTAATTTATGGAAGGTAACGATGGTATTGAGCCGTCTCGGGGATGCCTTCCGGTGATCCGTTATCGAAAAAGGCCTAGGGGAAATTCATTGGAGATATAATCCAACTCGTTGAACTAGGATCCCATGTGATTGCCAGAGGACTTGCTCGTACCCAAATAACAGAGTGTTAACGGTGGTCGATGACTAGAGATGGCTATCCGAGGAAACTAAGGTAGTTCGAGAGGATAATCGAGGACTGAGGGAATGATGACCAAGTGTGTTACCTTGGTCGAACAAGTGGTGATGACAAGATACTTAATTAGGGAAAATGAAGAAGAAAACTCCTAGTGCTGGAAATGAAAATTATCTTACGGAAGTAGCAGAGACTTCTGGTTCCGCCAATCACTAAACTAGTGATTTAAACTATTTTAATAGCTTTTGCCAAGGATAGTCGAGGTGGTGCTTGTTCAAAGGCCATTGTATTTGTTTAACCGTACTATCTAACTTTTGAAGCAATTGAACGTTACTTATGAGATACTTGACTTTATTGTTTTATGTGACAGCCCCACTTCCCCCTAAGACGAACCAAAGGGTTTGGCGGACCGCCTGCCCACCTCTCACCAGGACTCACTCAAATACCGAATACGCGTTTGAAGGCAATATTCGATCTGAGAGTACAGTGACCTTGGAGATTTGAGAACTCATGCGTTAGTCTTAAAATAGATATTTTTATGATTAATTACCTTAGTATTGGTTAGTTATATTATCGTTACAAGAATTTCTTAGAAATTACGCTTTATCGCGTGCGAGTCGGAAGTTCGCGTTTTTACGCGTGCGACTAATTGGAGGACTTTAAGAAATTTATTCTAGACTACTAAGACTGAATAATTATAATGTTAAAGGAAGTACATTAGAGGTATAGTGCACACGTGAAACAAACCTGAGAGAAAACGGACACAAAACGCGCGCGTGCGCGCACTATTAAGAGTTGACTTTTGGCCCAACACCTATACCTATTATTACATTCTTCCACTCCAAGTTTTAGCACACAAAACCTCTCTTTTCTCTCTCATCTTGGCCGGCCATAACAGCAAGAAAAGAAGGAAGAAAAGCTCTCCATCATCTTGCATTATTCTTGCTCCAAATCATCTCCAACTTTGCAACTAATCACAAAACCACTTGGAGATTCACTTGAGCTTGGAAGGAAGCATCATCTCACAGTTTTTCTTGGGCTTTAGAAGTGCAAAATTTGTGATTTTACTCCAAAGTGTAGGAGATAATCATCTGATCACTTAATCTTAACTTTAGTGGGATTATTTTTGCTAGGAAGCTTGTAGCTTCATGGTTATTGTTGTGGTTTGAGTTTAAATGTTGGAGTGGGCTCTATGAAATCCCACAATGGATATATTGGACTGATATGGTGATAATGAATGTTGTTTGAGGTAATTATATGTTAAACAAGATGATTTTTGGGTAGGAAAGTGAAAAGGAAACCGATGGAAGTTGATGTTAGGTATGAACGAATCTGTCCTATTTTTGCAGTGGTTTGATTTCGAATTTTTGATGCTCAATTGACCTTAAAACTGATTTATATATGTTGTGTGTGGTGTGTATAAAGTTTCTACCAAAAATCATTTGGATTGGTTGGATAAAAATTGAATTTTGGCAAGAACAAAATCTGGAAAACGTGTAACAGTGGTCCTCTGGCAGTGTTCTTTGAACAAACATATCTCTCTGTCCGGACGTCGGAATTGAGTACCGTCAGTGGCATTCAAAACTAGACATCCGTATTTTTCTAACGATGCATCATGGACCTTCTAATTCGAAGTGAGTCATCTGTAGTGACTGATCAAAGTCGGCTACCCTGTTCTGTCAGTCCAAACGAGAGGAAGTTAGAAATTGCAACTTGTGGCTCCATTTTCTCTTCTTTACAAACTGAATTTCAAAACGATTTGTTCAGATGAAATGTAGCCTTTTGAATCTAGTTTTCAACGCCGTTGTCCATTCTCAATTCCAAGTTGTATTGAGTGAGATATGGTGCAATTTGTAAACTGCAGCAAATCTGAAAAACCCTCTTTTCATGCTGACCGACTGGTTTGGTTGTTTGTGAGAGGTTTTATTTTGAGATTTTGATGTCAACCAACTGAAAATTGCTTATGAAATATTTCTTGGACCTTGGTTTCACAAATGACCCAAAAATTGGACTGATTTCATGATACAAAGTGTTTAAAAAGGGAAGAGAAGCTTGAGTTGGCAGATTTGTTTTGAAAATTCCACAAACTTCACTTGTCTTGTTAACTGCCTTTCCACTTGAATTTTTGTGTGCAATTTGGTAGAGATATAGTTCATATAGGGAAGATTTAGTGTACCAAATTTGGTGTATTTTCAATGCCCATTCGATGGCCAAATAATACTTCAAAGATAGCCTTTCGAATCTGGAAAATGTTCAATTAGTCCTCATTTTTAGCTAAATTTGAGCTGCTATATATGGATGCTCAAAACTCCAATTCTAGTTTCTCTTGTTGTGTTTTAAACCTTGCTTGGAATTCTAATTGAGTTACAAATTTTAGAGGCTAGCTCACTTTCTGTGAATTTTGCCGAATTTCCAAAGTTTGCCGAAAAATAAGACTAAAACTGTCCTGTGTGCCTATAGTCAGCCACTTTGAGCTAAAATTTGAATGCCTTCCGTTTAGAATCTTGGAAGAGTGTCTTCTAGGAACTTTTAGTACTTTGAATCAAGTTTCCAACGGTGCCAAGTTTTCCAATTTTGGACCTATTGAGTGCAAATCTGATTTTTCTAAGTTTGACACGCAAAGCTGAAATTTGCCGATTTCTTAGAAAATGAAATTTTGAGAACTCGTTATTCTTTCTTGATGTTAATTGATCGCTTTAAACTCGATTTCATGAAGGAAATCAGTTTTTCTTGTTTTATTAAGCCATCACTTTTGAACTTCGATTTTCGAGAAAAATAGATTCTCTTTTGAGACTTTGGTTTAATCTAAACAAGTGGATATTCTTTCTCGTGTGTTACGTGGTAGTGGATTTACGTGAGTAATGTATGATCACTATTTCTTCAGGTGCTCAAGCGAGTCTTGAAGAGAATCCCGGAGGGGACAACTAAAGACTTTACTCGCTCAATTACTTTTGAATTGGTGAGCGTCAAGTGCATGACTTGTTGTGTTTACTTGATTTATCTGCTTATATACGTGAATATCACTTGGTGAGACGAGTGTGTACTTTATCGTACTCACTCTCCTTTACTCAAACTTTACTTGCATTAAACTTGATTTTCAAAGTCGATTGGAGTGAATCTCGTCGACAAAATATACTCATTTACGTGTGCATGTCGTGTTGTCGAGTGGAGTGAACCTCCTCGACTTATGGGGACGCCCAAATCTCATTGTCCAATCTTGCGACTCGAGCCGACATGGGCTTGGTCGAGAAATTTGATGAACCATAGGATTATTACAAAACACAACTTGATCTTTTAAGATCTTATTCGGCATACTCGTGGAGTATCACCCTTTTCGTGCGTGTTCTTAAAAACAAAACTTGATCTCTTGAGATCTTGTTCGGCATACTCGTATATATGGCCCTTTTTGTGCGTGTTTGGTTACGGATCTGAGAGAGTGGAATGGTGGATGGAGGAAGTATTAAGTGAAGTTTCTACGGACTTAATACCTACCCGGATGGCGGAGTGTCATCACGAGGGGGTATCGCATCGAACCTTGGCGAAGCAAGTGGAAATTAGCTCTTGAGAGCTCCTGTATCCTTAACAAGTGTGTTATATTATCAATTGTGAATTACTTGAACTTTCTGACTTTAATTCCTGTACATATGTTATTGTTACTTGTTACTTGAACTATGTGTTTGCATGTGCATGTTTTTTTTTCTTGGCCTCACGGGCATTTGCTTACCCCGTTAGATTTGTTTTCCTTAGCAGGATCAGACGGAAAGATTTTGGAGAAAAGCAGACTAGATTACTCTTTTGATTAGTACCTTGGTTGTAATTGTTTGGTCGACTTATAACGGTTGTATTTTGGGACTTGATACACTGTTGAATTTGGAATTTTGAATGTATTTGTCTAGATGACTTTTGGAGGTTGTATATTTTGGGAATGAGATGTACTTTTGGTATCTTGTAAAATAAGATTGAATATTTATGTATGAAAATGGATTCGTACCTTTATTCCGACTTTCATTATTAGTATTAGACTTTAAGTTTGGATTGCAATTGTCTCGAGTCCTGGCGAGAGTTGGGCAAGCGTCCCTCGGATACCCTTGGGTTCGCCCTTGGGAGAAGTGGGGGCGTCACAGTTGGTATCAGAGCTTAGGCTTCAGATCTTCGTAGTGTATCCTACGCTTAAAATTTTAGGATGGGGGACTGTGGAACTGATTTGGAAGTTAAGTGACCGCTTGTAGGGATGAAAATTAGAACCTAGGTTTGAATTAGTGGATAATTAGGAGTCTCGATCTTATAAGAGATATGTGAAATAGTACGAAATGATCGGATCTAGTTTATTTAGTATACTTGGATCCATCTAAGCTTTTAACTTTAATTGTAATTTATGGAAGGTAACGATGGTATTGAGCCGTCTCGGGGATGCCTTCCGGTGATCCGTTATCGAAAAAGGCCTAGGGGAAATTCATTGGAGATATAATCCAACTCGTTGAACTAGGATCCCATGTGATTGCCAGAGGACTTGCTCGTACCCAAATAACAGAGTGTTAACGGTGGTCGATGACTAGAGATGGCTATCCGAGGAAACTAAGGTAGTTCGAGAGGATAATCGAGGACTGAGGGAATGATGACCAAGTGTGTTACCTTGGTCGAACAAGTGGTGATGACAAGATACTTAATTAGGGAAAATGAAGAAGAAAACTCCTAGTGCTGGAAATGAAAATGATCTTACGGAAGTAGCAGAGACTTCTGGTTCCGCCAATCACTAAACTAGTGATTTAAACTATTTTAATAGCTTTTACCAAGGATAGTCGAGGTGGTGCTTGTTCAAAGGCCATTGTATTTGTTTAACCGTACTATCTAACTTTTGAAGCAATTGAACGTTACTTATGAGATACTTGACTTTATTGCTTTATGTGACAGCCCCACTTCCCCCTAAGACGAACCAAAGGGTTTGGCGGACCGCCTGCTCACCTCTCACCAGGACTCACTCAAACTCTTCAAAAGAAATAAGAAATAACTGTAAGAAAAAGAAAAGAACAATTTCCAAACTTGAAACGCATACTTACATTCATTTCTATCTCAAAATAATATACAATCCCAAAGAAAATGAAAGTTCTCAGTTCTTAATACATCCAACCCTATTCAAGCACTAGCATGAGAAAATCAACAAAACAAAATTCAAAAGAACGAGTCCAGACTAGTCTGCACAGATCTCATGCCCTCGCTCGTAACCCCTGTAAGGAAAACAAAGCTAACGGAATTAGCCAAAAGCTCAGTGAGGTTCCAGACACATAATCAACTTAAACAAGGACATTAATCATGTAATAACAAGTAATCCAGGAAACATTTACAATTTGAAACAATGATAACACATTCATTAAAAGGATACATGCTCACATAGAGCCTTTCGTTCTTTCATTCACCTTTCATTTCCTTATTCCTCCAATCATTTTAAAATGCATTTTGTAGGTGAAAACCCTCCATTGACATTGTCACTCGTTCATTCATTTCATTCTTCCCCTTTCTGGATATTGGCCAGACTCCACCCGACAACGTGGTAATACTCGAGTATATCAAACTTTCACCCAGGGTCACCAAATCGCCCGACCGAATCCGCTTCTGGCTTGAGTCGACTGGCAACGAAGGGCAAGGGTCCAGTTCAGCCAAAAGGCTTACATTCATACACAACTAACATTTAATCACTTAAACATTGAAAATTTCACATTTCATTTAGGTCGAGTGCGATAAAGTACACACTTGCCTAGCAAAATTCATTTTTCACAAATATTTATCATTTAATCAAATATCCACAACAAATCATATAGTTAATGGAAACATAACAAACAAAGAACACTCATCTATTTAAGTAAAATAACGTCCAAAGTATCCTTTCGGATAATACCCTCAATCACCAAGGAACCTTAATAATAACCAAGGGAAAATATTACGGTTAAACCATCCAAAGTTTAGATGAACCAAAGAAAATCCGAATAACTACTAGTACAAAGTATAAATATGGTTTTGGAAGTGAAAAGAGTACATTTAAACCAAAGGACATGAGTAAAATATTTGTAAAACTTATGCTCGCTCATAAACCTTTGAAATCTCCATTTGAGTCGAAGTAGCAAAGAAAACGTATTTCTATTAGTCGTAAATTTCATTTTTCCAAGGGTACAAGTTTCGGCCGAATTCTAACTTATATACCTCGATAAAAGAAGACGCAAATATCCTAGATGGTTCAAATGGTATTCGTCCTCAAATCCTTACCTAGTCCTCGAGTGCAAATTTGGGCAGCACGCCCTTTATATTTACCTATTTTCCAGCAATTTATGACTTCATTCTTTTCCTCAATCAGTCCCAAAGTCACACACAAAGAGTCTCATTACAATAGCCATTCAATAGACTCAACGTCATACAATTACAAAACCATGCTACAGAAATGACCGGAAATAAGGTTTAAGGCAAAAAGTAAAAAAATAGGTTTGACGTCTCTTAGCGTATCAGTCACAACCGAAGCTACGATTGGGGTCCAATTTATACCATTTTGAAGCTAAGACAAAGGGATACAACTTTGATGAAGACCACTCAATCCAGTTCATACTGTATCCAAGTCAAATTCATCGTTTACAGAACCAGAATTTCAACGTCAGGCTGGTTAACAGCACTGCGTTCAACTGACAATAACTCAGGCTACAAAAGTCCGACTAAGGGGTTTTTAGAGGCGTTGGAAAGCTAAAAAATAGCACTACAACTTTTATGTTTTGGTCAAATGATAATTCAATACAGATCAAGGTGAAAAACGCGGCCAGAATGGTGAAATGTCAAAACCGTCCACAGAGCTCTACCTATGGCAGTCAAGGGTATTTTTGTCTTTCATATCCTACAGTGCTCGGATTGAGCTGAAATTTTGTAGGCAGCTATAAAACATCATTTCCTACAACTTTCATGTTTTGACCTAAGGCTGATTCAGCCTCTAACATGGACTAAAAGACACGGTCAAAAATAGGACAATTTCAGCATTAAAACTGGAAATCAATTCTTACAAATCACCTTTCTCGCTGACAGAAATTTTTACAAACCCAACAATTTTTAACCATGAATTCACTTCCATAGACTAAGCATAAGTATTACCACAACATGAACACTAAGAACAACCATCCATTCCAACAACCAAAGCTAAAAATTGCACTAGAAGTCTGGAATTTACTATAACCACAACTAAAATCATGAAATCTACCTAAACAAGCTATAACTTTCACTTGTAAACCAATAAAGAACACAAACATGAACTAATACCAACCTTACCTAGCATTGGAGAAGCACAACAACCCCTAGGAAGCTTGAACCACCAAAACACTCCACTCCAAGATAGCAATCCACCTTCCTAAGCAATTTCTATGGATTATTTGGTGAAGCTATCGGTTAGTTTGCAAGATTGAGCAAGAAATCAAGAAACCAAAGTTGAAACTTTTCCTCTTGAACCTCCCATAGAGCTCTCGGCCCTCTCTCTCTTTTTTCCTCTTAATTTTTGGCTTTGTTTTTCATTTACTAACAATAGAAGATATTTAAGCCAATGGTCAACTTAGACTTTTTCTCCACCAATAAAATTTAAGTTTAGGAAGATCCTAGAAGCTTTGATGTTACTAAAAATCTTGCTTTGCTAATACTCACACTATGACCCCAACTTCTTTTAATATTTCCAATTAACTCCATAGATCACTAATTTAATGAAATCCACAAGCTTAATTACACCTCATTAATTTACTAACCACCCAACCATTATAATTACCTGTAATAAAATATGCATTGTCATACATAAACTCAATTACATAATAACCTTTTAGTCACAAGTAAAACTAGGGTTTTCATTTAAATTTAAAGTGTCCAATTAAAATAAATAATGTTTTTAAAATAAAACAAAAGAAATAAATCAAAATTTTAAAAGAACGAGGGAAAAACATTGTTCTAAAATTCGGGGTATCACAATCTCCCCTCCTTAAAAGAATTTCGTCCTCGAAATTCATACATTTATTCATAAATTCATATATTTATTCGTAAATAAGTATAAGCAAAATAAAATAGCTATAAGGTTCAATAAAAGCATTTTCAAATCACAAAACAAAAATTAATAAAACACATTAAAAATAACATACTTTCTTTATATACATATCATAGCAATTCACACATCCTACGGTACATTAATCCTAGGTATTGCTCAGGCACTATACTTAGTCAAAACTTGACGAAGTACAACCAAGTACGTACGCGTGAATAATCAGGGTCCCCAATCTCACTAATATCTTCAATATATCCTAAGTCCAAATAATTCGTATTCCCCGTGCCTTGGTTTTCACCATCCAAACTTATCCTAATAGTACTCGAGATATCGATTTATCATAAAGGTATCACTCTTTGGTACTCGAGTACAAGAATCCAAAAATGTGATAATTCACCACCCGAACTGGCCAGGTTCAAGAGGAAATCAACCACTTTGAGATTCCTGCCCAATGTAACGCCCCCACTTCTCCTTAAGGCGAACCAAAGGGTATCCGCGGGACGCCTGCCCAACTCTCGCCAGGACTCACTACAATCCACAATTCAAAAGTTCGGAATGTTTCAAATAACTTCAATACATAATTAAAGTACTCCAAAATATCTCACACTTACAATTAGTTATCTTTCAAGCTTAAATACAATCCAACAGAATATATACTATAGCCATCAGCTATAATACAACTTAAAGTCTTCAAAAGAAAACAATATAATACTATTCACGAGCACTCTTGGTCTCGAACCCTGTTAAGGAAAACAAAAATGTGGAATGAGCTACATAGTCCAGTGAGGTTCCAAGACACTCTAGCAGTTCTAATAAATCAAACAAGTTAGGCATGATACATATATGGTTCACGATTGTACATTGGTACATTAACACGAGACAGTTATCATTATGCAAAATAAACACACATTGAAGGATACGGTGTTCCAGTGGAACCATTTCGGTCAACTGCACCTTACAACTTCAGAACCCCTCGGTTTGTCTGGCCATCACCTTATCCCTCCAGTGGCAGTACTCGAGTATACCGAAACGGTGTCCCAGGGTTCCAATCTACTCGACCGAGCCCAGTCCTGGCTCGAGTAGGTCAGTAACCAAGGGCAGGGCCTAGTTCAGCTTAGAGCTTACAACATGCACAAGTAATCAAGTAAAACGGTAAACGGTAAATGGTAAACGGTAATAGTTCTCGGTTAACGGTAAAAATTTGTCATTTTATTAGGTCGAGTGAGATAAAATACACACTCGCCTTAAAATGGTGGACAATTTCATATGAGCAATTATCAGTAACATTTAACACGTAAACACGTAAGTAATATGCAGTAATTTCATATGGACAAGTAATTTACGGTAATCAAGTAAACAGGTAATCAAATAGTAAGGTAATCAAGTAAGCAGGTAATCACGTAGGTAGGTAATCAAATAGGTTGGTAAACGGTAAATAATTACGATTAACGGTTAACGGTTAACGGTAAGTAATTACGGTTAATTGGCAGATATTTGCCATTTTAATAGGCCGCCATTGGCCATTTCCCACTTTTACCACTTAAGAGTCAAGGAGATTCACTCCAGCCGACTTATGCAGCCATAGCATAATTAATCATTTAAACACTTCACATAAATATGCAATTCAAGTATTTCATGTCGAGTAATTCAAGTATACCTTACTTAAATATGCATGAGTGTGGTAAATACTTAACATGTAGCACTTAACACTTAATGATCATGGAATAAGCATGTCATAGACTTATTCAAATTACGTACTCCTATATGGAACACTCACCTAGTCAAAACAAGTGAGTAAGTGCTCAAACAAGTGTTTAGGCGTCCGCTTCGAATTCCTCTTGAAGGTCCCCTTGAGCGCCTGAGCAAACAATAATCAACTTCACTCACAATCATGCATTTATCAAGAAGGGATGTACACTTATCTAGACTAAATCAAAGTCCTAAAAGAGAGATTCAATTCCCTTAACTTGAGGTTCACGAGTGAAGTTTTAAAGTCCAAAGAGAGAGACTAGTATTTCCATGAAATCGAGTTCAAAACGTTCAGTCGATATCGAGAAAAGAAGTCAAGTTTCCAAAATTTCATTTTCTAAGAAATTGGCAAATTTCAGCTTTGTGTGTCAAATTTAGAAAAATCATATCTTGTACTCCGTAGGTCCAAAATTGGAAAGCTTGTACCGTTGGAAACTAGTTCCAATGTACTAAAAGTTCCTAGAAGACACTTTTCCATGATTCCAATTGGAAGACATTCAAAATTTGGCTCAAAGTTGCTGTTTTGAGTCATTAAGACAGTTTTGGGGTTGGTTTTTAGCCAATTTTGAAAATCCGGCAAAATTCACAGAATGTGAACTAGCCTCTGAAATTTGGAACTCAATTAGAGTTATAATCAAAGTTTAAAACACAAGAAATAGAACTAAAATCGGAGTTTTGAGCGTCAAGATATAGCAGCTCAAAGTTGGTTAAAAATGAAGACCGTTGGCCAATTTTCCAGATTTGAAGAACAGATTTGGGGCATTATTTGGTCATTGAGTTGGCATTGAAAATACACCAAATTTGGTACACTAAATCTTCCATATGTGAAATATATCTCTACCAAATTTCACACAAAAATTCACGTGGAAAGGCAGTTAAAAAAACTACTAAAGTTTGTGAAACTTTCAAAGCAATTCTGCCAACTCAAGTTTCTTTTTCCTTTTAAAAGTTTTGTCTCACACAAATCAACCTTAATTAACTCAAATGTTGAAACCAATGTTCCATAAACATCCAATAAGAAATTTAGAGGCAATTGACATCAAAGTTTTTGAAACAAAACATTCCAAACAAGTTGGACCATTCGGCCGAGAGAAAGGAAGAGTTTTCCAGATTTGAATAGCAAACTTTGGCACATCATTTGTATATAGAAATGGTCTTTGATGGACACCAAAATTGGTACAATTCTACTTCCATATGAGGAATACTCCTCTATCAAATTGCACTTTAAAATTCACATGGGAAGGTAGTTTACTAAACTTCCAAAATTCAAGAAAATCTCAAGACCAATCTGTCTTTTGCTTTCTTCTTCTCTTTCAAACATTTTGCTCAATGAAAACGATTCAAATCTGGTCCATTTGTGAAACAAAAGTCTGAGAAACATCTAATATACATTTGTTAAGTGATTGACACCAAAATTTTCAAAATAACAAGTCCCAAACAAGATAGGCCATTGATCAGTCCAAAATGAGGGTTTTCAAGCAATGATGTAGGTCTGTAATTTGGCCATAATTCACTCAATTCAACTCAGAATTGAGCGTGGTTGGTGGAGTTGAAAACTACATTCATAAGGCTACAATTTCTTAGAAGGAAGCATTTTAAAATTCTGTCCCGAACTAGCTCATATTTGAGCATCAAGTCGCAGCTTAAAACAGGGCTTCCAGTACAGACGAGAAATAGAACAGTCAAATGTACAAGGTTCGTACGGCTCGCTCAAGTGGAATCAGGGAATGAATCATGTACCATTGGGAAACTGGAAATGTCTAGTTTCTACTGCCGCAAACGGCACTCGATTTCGACGTCGGAGCAAAGAGTTATGGTCGAAACAAAATCACTGCCAGAGTAATACGGGACACAATTCCAGTTTTGGTAAAATTTCGAAATCTCAACATTTGCTCATCCAAATCACGTAATTTTTTGTGAAAACTTCCCTCACAACCTATATTACACATCTACATCAAAAACAAGTCAATTGGACCACAAAAAGTGCACTAAATGGGCACGAACAAAACAGGGGCAGAACCGTCACTTTTTCTCAACTCACTTCCTTTAAGTTTTCTTTCACAACACAACTTATTTTCACTAGATTAAGCACTAATCCAACATAAATGACACCAAATGTCATCAAATCAGTCCATCAAGCCATTGTGGGATTTCATAGAGCCCACTCACAAGATTTCCAATAATATAGAGCTACCCACATGCATATATAAGCTTCTAAGTGTAATTTAACTCTCTAGAACTAAGATTTAAAGGTTGGATGATTTACTACCTTCTTAGATGTTGAAGACCAGAATTTCGGCCACTTAAAAGCTCCAAGAAACCGTGAGATGAAGCCTCTTCTTCTAGCTTAAGTGGATCTCCAAGAAATTTTGAGGTTGGAGGTAAAATTTGAGATGATTTGGAGTAGGATTTGAGGTAGAAATGGAAGAAGCTTTTCTTCTTCTTCCTCTTGATGTTCCAGCCGAAAATGAGGGAGTGAGGAGACAGAGATGAGGGTTTGTTTGGGTAAGGAAGCTTGGAGAGAAAAAATGAAATAGTGGCATAGGTGTTGGGCCAAAAAGTCAACTCTCAAAGGTGTCGCGCGCGCATGTTTCATGTCCGTTTCCTCTCGGGCTTGTTTCACTTGTGTACTAAACCTCTAATGCACTTCCTTTATCACTATTATTATTCACTCTTAATAGTTTCAAAATAAAGGTCTAATATCCCTTAAATAATTGCGCGCGCGAAAACGCGAACTTCCAATTTGTGCGCGATAAAGTAAAATTTCTAAGAATGTCTTATAACGATAGCATAAATAACTAATACTTGGGTACTTAAACATAAAAATACCTATTTTAAGACTAATGTATAAGTCTTCAATTTCCAAGCTCATTGCACCCTCGAATCGATTATTACCTCCAAACGCGAATTCACTATTCTCACTAAACGAGTTTTCAAAAATTAAATTTTGTAACAAGTCATTTTAAAAATACATGTAAGCCATAATTTTATGTATTTGGGTCTAAAAAGGTTGGAATAAAATATTCAAAGAAAACGGGTGAGTAAATAATTAATTAAGCCAATAAACTAAAATAAAAATAAGAAAAATTCTGGTCCTCACACCCAACATACATATCTAAGATCCCCAACAATAGACATTTGTTCCACACTTAACAAGCCAATCCCCACAGTCCGAGAACCCTCTCATGGCATGAGCTCGATAGGAGCTCTGATACCACCTATGACAACCCCACTTCCCCCTAAGGCGAACCAAAGGGTTCAGCGGACCGCCTACCCAACTCTCGACAGGACTCACTCAAACTCTTCAAAAGAAATAAGAAATAACCGCAAGGATAAGAAAAAAACAATTTCCAAACTTGAAACGCATACTTACATTCATTTCCATTTCAAAATAATATACAATCCCAAAGAAAACGAAAGTTCTCAGTTCTTAATACATCCAACCCTATTCAAGCACTAGCGTGAGAAAATCAACAAAATAAAATTGAAAAGAACTAGTCCAGACTAGTCTGCACAGATCTCACGCCCTCGCTCGTAACCCCTGTAAGGAAAACAAAGCTAACGGAATGAGTTAAAAGTTCAATGTGGTTCCAGACACATAATCAACTTAAACAAGGACATTAATCATGTAATAACAAGTAATCCAGGAAACATTTACAATATGAATCAATGATAACACATTCATTAAAAGGATACATGCTCACATAGAGCCTTTCGTTCTTTCATTTACCTTTCATTTCCTTATTCCTCCAATCATTTTAAAATGCATTTTGTAAGTGAAAATCCCTCCATTGACATTGTCACTCGTTCATTCATTTCATTCTTCCCCTTTCTGGATATTGGCCAGACTCCACCCGACAACGTGGTAATACTCGAGTATATCAAACTTTCACCCAGAGTCACCAAATCGTCCGACCGAATCCGCTTCTGGCTTGAGTCGACTGGCAACGAAGGGCAAGGGTCCAGTTCAGCCAAAAGGCTTACATTCATACACAACTAACATTTAATCACTTAAACATTGAAAATTTCACATTTCATTTAGGTCGAGTGCGATAAAGTACACACTCGCCTAGCAAAATTCATTTTTCACAAACATTTATCATTTAATCAAATATCCACAACAAATCATATAGTTAATGGAAACATAACAAACAAAGAACACTCACCTATTTAAGCAAAATAACGTCCAAAGTATCCTTCCGGATAATACCCTCAATCACCAAGGAACCCTAATAATAACCAATGAAAAATATTACGGTTAAACCATCCAAAATTTAGGTGAACCAAAGAAAATCCGAATAACTACTAGTACAAAGTATAAATATGGTTTTGGAAGTGAAAAGAGTACATTTAAATCAAAGGACTTGAGTAAAATATTTGTAAAACTTATGTTCGCTCGTAAACCTTTGAAATCTCCATTTGAGTCGAAGTGACAAAGAAAACGTATTTCTATTAGTCGTAAATTTCATTTTTCCAAGGGTACAAGTTTCGGCCGAATTCTTACTTATATACCTCGATAAAAGAAGACGCAAATATCCTAGATGGTTCAAATGGCATTCGTCGCAAATATCCTAGATGGTTCAAATGGTATTCGTCCTCAAATCCTTACCTAGTCCTCGAGTGCAAATTTGGGCAGCACGCCCTTTATATTTACCTATTTTCCAGCCATATATGGCTTCATTCTTTTCCTTAATCAGTCCCAAAGTCACACACAAAGAGTCTCATTACAATAGCCATTCAATAGGCTCAACATCATACAATTACAAACCATGCTACAGAAATGACCGGAAATAAGGTTTAAGGCAAAAAGTAAAAAAACAGGTTCGACGTCTCTTAGCGTATCGGTCACAACCGAAGCTAAGCTTATCGGATTGGGGTGAAATTTATACCATTTTGAATCTAAGACAAAGGGATACAACTTTGATGAAGACCACTCAATCCAGTTCATAGTGTATCCAAGTCAAATTCATCATTTACAGAACCAGAATTTCACCGTCAGGCTGGTTAACAGCATTACGTTCAACTGACAATAACTCAGGCTGCAAAAGTTCGATTGAGACGTTTTTAGAGGCGTTGGAAAGCTAAAACATAGTACTACAACTTTTGTGTTTTGGCCAAATGCTAATTCAATACAAATCAAGGTGAAAAATGCGGCCAGAATGGTGAAATGTCAAAACCGTCCACAGAGCTCTACCTATGGCAGTCAAGGGTATTTTTGTCTTTCACATGGTACAGTGCTTGGATTGAGCTGAAATTTTGTAGACAATTATAAAATATCGTTTCCTACAACTTTCATGTTTTGACCTAAGGCTGATTCAGCCTCTAACATGGAGTAAAAGACACGGTTAGAAACAGGACAATTTCAGCATTAAAACTAGAAATCAATTCTTACAAATCACCTTTCTTGCTGACCGAAATTTTTACAAACCCAACAATTTTTAACCATGAATTCACTTCCATACACTAAGCATAAGCATTACCACAACATGAACACCAAGAACAACCATCCATTTCAACAACCAAAGCTGCAAATTACACTAGAAGTCTGGAATTTACTATAACCACGACTAAAATCATGAAATCTACCTAAATAAGCCATAACTTTCACTTGTAAACCAATAAAGAACACAAACATGAACTAATACCAACCTTACCTAGCATTGGAGAAGCACAACAACCCCTAGGAAGCTTGAACCACCAAAACACTCCACTCCAAGATAGCAATCCACCTTCCTAAGCAATTTCTATGGATTATTTGGTGAAGCTATCGGTTAGTTTGCAAGATTGAGCAAGAAATCAAGAAACCAAAGTTGAAACTTTTCCTCTTGAACCTCCCATAGAGCTCTTGGCCCTCTCTCTCTTTTTTCCTCTTAATTTTTGGCTTTGTTTTTCATTTACTAACAATAGAAGATATTTAAGTCAATGGTCAACTTAGACTTTTTCTCCACCAATCAAATTTAAGCTTAGGAAGATCCTAGAAGCTTTGATGTTACTAAAAATCTTACTTTGCTAATCCTCATACTATGACCCCAACTTCTTTTAATCTTTCCAATTAACTCCATAGATCACTAACTTAATGAAATCCACAAGCTTAATTACACCTCATTAATCTACTAACCACCCAACCATTATAATTACCTATAATAAAATATGCATTGTCATACATAAACTCAATTACATAATAACCTTTTAGTCACAAGTAAAACTAGTGTTTTAATTTAAATTTAAAGTGTCCAATTAAAAAAAATAATGTTTTTAAAATAAAAACAAAAGAAATAAATAGAAATTTTAAAAGAACGAGGGAAAAACATTGTCCTAAAATTCGGGGTATCACACTTTATGACTTCAAATCTATGATTGGGTTGTACACATTTGCGATTATTTCGGTGTCTTCCCTTTTCTTTTTGTTTTGCATGATCAAAATGTCACTTTTCAAACTTCGTTTATGTGCACTCATTTTAAATCATGCCTTTATAAATGTTAAATTTATGAGCGGCCAAAGAAGTGAAAAGGGACCGAGGGCGAGGGGTTAAGCAACCCCAAGCTCAAGGGGATGTTTGGGAAACGGCAACTGGGCTGGACCAAAACCCTAGAAAATGAAGGAAAACAATCACGTAGCTACTATTGTTGACCATATGATTGATGTCTTAGCACGGTTAGTTGAGCACCAAAGCCCTAAACCAATCAACTGACCTAGGAATCGAGAGAGGTGTGAGGATTGAACGATTCTTGAAGTTCGCCCATCTAAGCCTCATGGAGGGCCTAACCTCAAAATAATAGAATTGATTTGAGGGAATCAAATAAGGCACTAGTGAGAGCAAGAGATTAGGGTTTCTTCTCGAGTAATATTGTAACTGAGTATTGGAGAGTGAATTAGGGTTTGAAACTTTTATGTTAAGAAATAAGATCTTCGTATCTTGTTATGTTTATAAGTGATGATAGTAATGTTGTGGAAACTCAAGAGCTCGTCCATATTAAGAAGACAATAGTTAAGAACTATATTCTTGGGTAACCTATAAGCAAAAGAATGAAAGAGTAATATAGCCCAAATTTTCAATGTGAATAGTTACTCATTTTGATCCTTGATTTGCTTGGCAGGCTAGCATTTGACTTAAACCAACCGTTAAGATGAAAAATTTGGGAGAAATGCGTAAGGAAGTGGACCTTCTTCGAAAGGAGGTAGAGTTTCAAAAGAAATTGGCTGACTACTGGGAAGAACGGTGGAAACAAGAATATGCAGAGAAAATTGAGTTGCTACGTACGAACGTAGAACTGGAAAAGAAATACAAAGGAAATATTTGAAAGATTTAATGAGCCTAACAATTAAGGGACATGATAAAATATTTGGAATAGAAGTTTGAGACTATACATAGACTCTCAAATTTTGAATAATGTGACCATTAAGAAAAAATACCCTTTTTCCTCATATGGATGAAAAGTTGATCAATTGCAAGGACCGTAGTATTATTCAAGTTAGATTTAAAATAGAGTTGTTACCAATTGAGGATCCTAGAAACTGATGTATTTAAGACCGCTTTCAATTTAAGACATGACATTTTGAATTCACAGTTACGCCGTTTGGGCTGACTAATGCACTAGCAGCAATTATGGACTTAACGCATCAGGGTTTTAAGCCATAGTTGGATCAATTTTTGGTGCCATTTATTGATAGTATATTGGTATACTCTAAGATCCGAGGAAATCATGAAAGTGAGTTTTACAAATCCTGAGAGAGCGCCAACTTTTGTTAATTGCAATAAATATGAGTTTTAGTTGAAAGAAGTACCCTTTCGAGGTTATACAACATCTAAGGAAGGATTTCAAGAATGAAAGAATGTTTAACCGAGACACCTGTGTTAGCCTTACCGAGTAGAGGAGATGGTTTTAAAATTCAAACAAATACTTCCATGTGTGGTTTTAGATGCAATTATAGGGTTACATGGGATACCTGTAAGTATTGTGTTTGATCGAGACCTCGGTTTATTTCTCGGTTCTACCAGAAGATGCAAGAAATGCTAGGAACTAAATTGAATTTTAGCATTTCCTACCACCCACAAACTGATGGATAGTCAGAGATGGCAATTCAGAACCTTGAGGACATGTTGGGATCATGTATCTTGGATTTTGGAGAAAGTAATTGACATTGGTGGAATTTGTTTAGCTAAGGTTCTAAGTAACTATGATATGACACACTCTTTTGAAAACCCTAAATTCATGAGTAAGATAGACATGAGGTCGATTGAGTTATCCTATGACTTGGAAGTTAAAATGCATATTGGAGATCAAAGTTTGATTTCTAATTGGGTGGAAAGAAATTATGAGATACGAGTTGGAAAGTGTAGATTATTGACTAATCTGCTAAGCATGACTACTAAGAGGTATGATATTATTCTAGGTGTGAATTTCGAGAACGAAATTCTTTTAAGGAGGGAAGGATGTGAGGACCCGAAAATTCTCTTATTTTTATCGTAATTTACTGGCTTATTTAAATATTTATTCCCTCGTTTTCCCCGAATAATTCATTTCAACCATTTTGAAACCATTTACATGGAACTATGACTTGCATATATTTTTAAAGTGTCCCATTAATAAATTTAGATTTCGGAAGCTCGTATAGTAAGAAATAGCGAATATGCATTTGGAGGCAATATTCGATCTGAGAGTACAGTGACCATGGAGATTTGAGGACTCATGCGTTAGTTTTAAAATAGATATTTTTATGATTAATTACCCTAGAATTAGTTAGTTATATTATCGTTACAAGAATTTCTTAGAAATTGCGCTTTATCGCCCGCGAGTCGAAAGTTCGCCTTTTCACGCGTGCGACTAATTGGAGGTGTGAGGACTCACAAAATTTACCTATTTAATTTCCTATTTCAAGCTTATTTAAATATTTATTTGACCAATTGCGCCGAATATTATTTTCTAATCTCTTTGGACCTAATTACATGAATCTATAACTTAATTATATTTTTAAAGTGACTTGTTTCAAAATTTAATATTTGGAACCTCGTTAAGTTAGAATGGTGAATGCGCGTTTGGAAGCAATAACCGATTTGAGGATATTATAGGCTTGAAAAATTGGAGACATGTACATTAGTCTTAAAATAGGAATTTTTATGTTTAAGTGTTCAAAGGTTAGTTAGTTATATTATCGTTATAAGAATTTCTCGGAAGGTTCACTTTATCGCGCTTAAATCGGAAGTACGCATTTTTACACGCGCGATTTAATTGAGGGACTTTAGACCATTATTTTTAGACTATTAAGATTGAATAATATTAATATGAATACAAGTGCATTAGAGGTTTAGTGCACTAGTGAAATAAACTCGAGAGGAATCGAGCACGAAACGCGCGCGAACGCGCACTGTTGAAGGGTTGACTTTTGGACAAATTGTGGCCACACCTTTTAGCTTCTCTTGGAAGCTTCATTTGCATTGGACATTCTCTCTCTCCAGCTCCAAACAGTCATGCATCCTCAAGAGCAAAGAACCAAACTTGCTTCATCAATTTCTTCTTCATTTCTTGCACCAATCCTTCACCATTTCACACCAAAATTTGACAACACTTAGCTAATCACTTGGTGAACCACTCAAGCTACAAAAAGGGGCTGCTTTCCACGGTTTTCTTGACCATTTTTGGACTGAAATTTCTGCCTTGGTTCATCTAACAAGTAGGTGATGATCAACCTTGAAAATCTTGATTTATGGAAGTTCTATTGCACATATAAGCTCATGCATGCATGTGGGTAGCTTTATTTATGTTGGAAAGTTGTTGTGTGGGCTCTATGAACTCCCACTATAGTTGGATGGACTGATTTGTTGTGTTTTGAAGATATTAATGTTGGTTTAGTGCTTAAATTAGTGGAAATGAGTGATATTATGGATGAAAGTTCAAAGGGGAGTGAGGATGAAAATTTTCCATTTCTGCCCCAATGTTGTCCGTGACCTATAGGGTGATTTTTCGTGGTTCTAATGACTTTTTATGATGTATATATGTTGTGAGGGTTGTGTAGAAAGTTTCATCAAAAAATAACAAGATTTTGTTGGCCAAATGTTGTGATTTCGGAAGTTCGGCAAAACTGGAAATTTTCCCCTCACTACTCTGGCAGTGTTTTTCAAACAGCCATAACTTATTACTCCAATGTCAAAATCGAGTGCTGTTAGTGGCACTGGAAAATAGACATTGCCAGTTTTCAACGGTATAAAATGTACATCTTGATTCCACCTGAGTACTCCACACCACCCGTTTGAAATTGACTGACCTGTTTCGTTAGTTCACTGGAAGCTCGGTTGTGAGCAGCGAATTGATGCTCACATATGAGCTGGTTGTGGACAGATTTGGAAAACAATTTCTTCTAAGAAATTGAAGCCTTATGAATATAGTTTTCCACGCCACCAACCATGCTCAATTCCGAGTTGAATTGAGTGAGTTGTGGCCGAAATCCAAAACTGACTTGGTGAATTCAAACCCTCTTTTGGTTTGTTTAAAGCTTTAATCTTTATTGGGACTTGTTGTTTTGAAATTCTTGGTGTTAATCACCTACCGAATGTATCTTGGACATATCTAAGACATTACCTACTGAAATGGACCATGTTTGAAGTGTTTTGTTGGCCAAACGTTTTAAAAAATGGAAAACGGAACGTACAAGGCAGATTTGCCTTGGAAATTTGGAAACTTTAGTGATTCGGTTAACCATCTTTTCGTACGTATTTTTCTATGAAATTTGGTAGAGGAATAGCCCTTATATGGTAGTGTATTTCTACCAAATTTGGTGTCATTCCGAGTCCTTTTTGATACTCAATCAAAGTCCCAAAACGAATTATTTAAACCTGGAAAACGGTCAAACGGGTTCAAATTTTCAGCAACTTTGAGCTATCATATCTTGGTGCTCAAAACTCCGATTCTTGATCCGCTTATTCTGTTTTAAATCTTGTTTGCAACACTAATTGAGTTCCGAATTTTAGAGGCTGGTTCACATTGTGTGAATTCTACCAAATTTCCAAATTTAGCGAAAAACCAACCGCAAAACTGTCTCGCAAGCCTAAAACAGTGATTTTGAGCCAATTTTTGAATGCTCTCCGTTGGGAATCATGGAAAAGTGTATTCTAGGAACTTTTAGTACTTTGGAAGTAGTTTCCAATGGTACTAAATTTTCCAATTTTGGAATTCTAGAAAGTGAGATACGATTTTTCAAAATAAGTATAACAAATCTGAAAAATTCATAATTTAAAGGAAATGGAGTTTTTCCAAACTCTCTCTTTTCCTTTGATATCACTTGATCATTTTACACTCAATTTCAAAGATGGAAATCAGATTTCGCTTGTGTTTGAAAACCCCACTTTTGAGTCTCGATTTACGAATAATTAAGACTCATTTTCGTGAAATTTTCTTAGATCGTACAAGTGTGCAATCTTCCTTAATAATTAGGGTTTTAAGTTATAGTTTATTATTAAATGTTCAGGCACTCAAGTGGACCCTCAAGAGGATCTCATGGGAGACGCCTAAACCCTCATTTGTACTTGCTATTTGAATCACTCGGTGAGTATCAAGTGTGTGAAGATGTGTTAATGGTTTTGTTAAGTGAATATTTTAGAAGTGCTGGGTCAAGTGTGTACTTTATCACACTCGTTCTCATTTAAGTGGATTGTACTTGAATTTCGTAACATGAAATACTTGAATTGATTGAAGTGACTTGTTAAGTGAATTTAAGTGAAGTGTTTAAGTGATTTTATGCTATGGCTGCATAAGTCGATGGGAGTGAATCTCCTCGACTCTTAAGTGTTAAGTGGGGGACGCCCAAATCTCACTGGCTAACTCTGGACTCGAGCCGGCATGGGATTGGTCGGACTCCTTGGCGAACCATGAAAAAAAAAAACTTGACCTATTAAGAGATCTTGCTTGGCATACTCGAGCAGTATCGCCTTATAAATGTATTGCGGGCCCGGTGTGGTATGTAAGGTGAGAAGGGGAAAGTATAAGTGAAATTCTACGGACTAAACCTACTCGATTGACGGAGTGTCAACTCGCAGAAGTTCATGATCGTGTAAGTGAAAAATAGCTCCTGAGAATTCCGGTATCCTTATATTGTTTCTGGTTACTTTTCTAGCTTGAATTGTCATTTATTGAAATATTATCGCTCTACTTGTTAAATTGGGAGTGTTACTTGAACAACGTGCCTGCATGTGTGTTCTTGGCTTCACGAGCGTTTTGCTCACCCTGTAGATTTGTTTTCCTTAACAGGAAATGATCGGGAGTGAACTTCGGAGGAACCTCTTTTGAATGTACTTTTGTATTAGGGTTTCGATGTAATTGACTAGACAACGTGGTTGTTGTATATTTTGGGAAATGATGTATCTTTTGAGAATCTGATGTAAGGATTGAATGATTGTTATATTTTGTTAAGTTCGAACATTCCGTATTTTCTAACCTTACGTCGCGATAATGGCTAGTATTGTACTAAGCTCGATTGGATTTTGTACCGAGTCCTGGCGAGAGTTGGACAGGCGTCCCACGGATACCCTTTGGTTCACCTTAGGGAGAAGTGGGGACGTCACAGTTGGTATCAGAGTGCTAGATTAGGGATCTATTTGGGAGTTATACTAGAAACCTTATGTGACGACCCCACCTCCCCCTAAGGCGAACCAGAGGGTTCGGCGGGCCGCCTGCCCAGCTCTCACCGGGACTCAGTCGTTCACTACAATCCTCAATTGAATACAAGATAAAATCTCAAATATAAATCAAATATTCCAACATTTACATATCACAAGCGAAGCGTCCACGCTTCCACTGCGCCACTCTGATCCTTGATCACCATTATTATACAGGAGGAAGTCCAAATCTTGACTATTACACATCCAATCAATTCCAAACGTTCAATACAATCCCAATATGAACGATTATACAAAAGAAAATCCAAATTCAATCCATACATGAGATAATTCAGGATTAAACACTACAAGCCACTCCTTCGCCTTGAGCCCTGTGGAGGGGTATAAAACATTTTTGGGGTGAGCTAGAAGCTCAGCGAGTAACCAATAAAATCAGTTATCAAATCAGTTTCACAATCGTTCATTTCAATAATGTCATGATTCAGTAATCAGTGCACTTTCATTTCTCTCGTGAGCCAGTGAAATCATGGTACTTAGACGTCCAACGCTCCAAACAATCATTTAACATTGAACATTTAACATTGAACAGTGAGAAAGAGCCCATTGGCTCTACAGGAACATTAACCAGTGGAGGAAACGTTGGGGTCCAGCACACGAATTCCAAGTACTCATTTGAGCCAAAACATGTCAAGAACTTATATGCCGGCACACAGGATATGCAATCAAAGAAATGATGCAAGAAACATTTCAAAGGTAACGTTGGAGAGAGTTTAAGGTCACTCACCGCCATGGCTCAGCAATCATCCATCAAATATCGTTGCCTTGCTCAAATCCAAGTCTTAAATCACAAACTCAATGCAAACGAGTTCCTTCAAAGTTCGGACAGCACTTCCCCTGAATTTGTTAACTTTTCCAGCCATCATGGCTTCATTACTTCCTCAAATCAGTCCCAAAGGTACACACACAACAACAAGTTCATCCAATAGCCATTCAGCAAGCTCCAAGTAGTACTAGTACAAGTCCAGCTAGGGAAAAGTCCGGAAATGAAAGTTAAGCTCAAAACCAGAAAAAACAGTTTTGACGTCATTTTGCGGTAATGGTACCAAAGGCGCTACGATGGTCGGATTAGGGTGTAAGATCCACCATTTCGAAGCTAAGAACCAGGGCTAAAACAATGTAGAAGGTCACTCAGTCCAAATCCCAGCATAACTAGGTCAAATATGCAAAATATCAAACCAGAACCGTAATTGCAGGTTTACAAATCACAAAAAACTGTAATCAGTCTAACTCAGTCTATACAGGTCCAGATGCATTGATTCCAAAGGCATATGATAGATAAGACATCAAGCTACATTTCATCAGAAGACACCAACATCCAAATCCAAAGTAATTCCAGTCAAAACAGACGATTACAATCGCAGTTCGCACATTCTGATCACCCAAAACAGCAACAGTAAAAACGACATATCTCACTCTAAACTACTCCAAATGACCTGAACTTTTACAGGCATCTCAAACACATCAATACCTACAACTTTCATGTTTTAAGCAAAGGCCAATTCGGCCTCTAACCATATGACCCAAAACCGGACAGAAAAGGGGGTTATGAAACCCTAACTTTCTCAAATTCCTTCCAAACTCAAAATTGGTTGCAATTACCTATCATTTGCACCTACTAGAGCCATTACCCCACATTACCAACCATCATAAACAACCACAACATCAAGATCACTTTAAACTAGAAAATTCCTCAAAAAAATAAAAACGTCACCAATTCATCTCAAACCAAGAAATAAATCACAAATTTCAACACTTTAGCCACCACTAGGCACAAATTAAACATCATTAAGTGTAGGAGGATATTCAATCACCACTTACCAAGTAAACAAGAGAGAGGGAGTAGTAGAACACCTTAGCTTCCTTAAAAACTTCACCAAACAACTTACTAGCACCTAATAGAGGGATTTTATGGAGTAGAAACTAGTTTAGGCAATTGTTTTTGGAAGATTGAGCTAAATGGAAGCTAAAATGGTGAAGAGTTTCTTTCTTCTTTGCTCAAGAGAGAGCCGGCCATGGAGGAGAAGAAAAGAGTGAATTTTATTGATTTTTTTGAGATATTTAACTCAATGGAAAAAAAAGTCAAAAAGGTGAATAGTTGTCATAAGTCATATCCAATATAATGGTGACACTTGTCACCTTCATTAATGCAATCCTATCCTTTTTTTTTCTCTCACATCAATCAAATCTCACCCTCTACTTATCTCTTAACATCCGATAAATTTCCACCAGTATCCGGAATTTAACCTAATTGGCCGAATTTCTTCCGAATTTCCACACTAGCGGGTCCCACGTCCGATATACGCTCTTTATTTCTCAAAAACTAACCGATACTAGAAAAATCATTTGAAAACGATATTTGCTCATAAACTTTATCTGGGGAATTTTCTAATCAAGAAAATGTAGAAAGGCGGGCGATTAAATAAAATAAACCCTAGAAAATTAGAAAATTTCCGGGTTCTCAAACTCTTTTTTTTCGGGGCGTCACACCTTATCTTTAGGACTTGAGATAGAATGACTGAGTCATACTTCAAGGGATACTTGGGCAAGTTAGTGACTCAGTTAGGCATGCCGTAAGTGATATTCGTGCGAGTTAATGATTAAGTTCCTAACCCGAAAAATGTGATTGTTTTGCAGGGATGGATAATGGAAATGGGACTCCGAAAGCTAATGGGAATGGTCATGCTAATGGTCACGTAGAGCCTCTTAGGCCTATTTATGATGAGAATATAAAGACCAACGCCCATTCAAGCACATGGGGAATTGGAAGATTCAAGTGAAGACTAGTTGATTGCACGAATGCTTGAGTTTAGTAGGATTATTTGATTTTTCTCGTTGATTTTGGTTATTTGTCGTTTTAAAAAGTCTAGGTAATTAAGATAGTTTAATTGCGGCCCATTTGTTAGTAAGTAAGGCCCAAATCTTTCTTAAGTATGTAGGGTAGTTTGGTCAACCTTTGGATTAGGGTTAATACTTGTAAGGGCTATAAATAGCCCCACTTCCTCTTTGTTTGGGACCAGTTTTTGACTATTAAATACAATTAGTGAGTTTTCACTTTCTCTTTGGCAAGAGAGTTGCCTTTGAATACTTGAGAATCTTCTCAAGTTATTTACCCGAACTTATCAATCGAGTATCTCCTTGATTGTGGCGTTCTACTACCTCCAATTTGGTTCGTTAATTCGAGTAGTTACGGGTTGAGATAATATCAAAATTGTTCGTGACTTCTAGGGATTAGTTGGGTTAAATTTCCGCTGCCTAAGCCATGGAGTTTTGGTTGTCTAGATCGGGGTTTCACATCAATTTACTACCGGTCCCTTGGTGGAGGGGCTCGAGTGCGCTACTCGCCCTCTAGTAGCTACCCTCGATATTCGTGTAGGTTAACTTTTGCCTACCCGAACCACGTTGTACTGGCCTTGGACGACGTTCATCGTCAGTTGGTGAATGCCAACTTAGACTTACAGGTGGAGGTGGATGAGTTGAGGCAGATGGTTAGTGCCCAGGGAGACCGGATTGTGGAGCTTGATGAGGTTATAGAGGGCGAGGTGGCTACTGATGCAGTCACTCGTGAGAAGCTCCAGAATACTAGGGCTCGACTCACTAGGTTAGGTGAGGAGGTCCGTGATCGGACTTCCGTGATCCTGGATGATGCTACTAGGCTGGTAGATGAGGTGATGGATGTAGTCCAGGGCCCTGATCAGGAGGAGGATCCTGAGGAGGAGATTCCGCCTGGTAGTCCTACTGTGGACTAGGTCCCTAGCGATCAACTCTTTTGACCCTTTTGACTAGTGTAGATAGAATTAACTGGGGTGATACAAGTGCTGAGGCCATTGTATTTTGCATGACTGTGTGGCCTAATTTTTAGGCACTTGCTTTTACTTTAGTTTTCTGTGACTAAAAGTACTCTTGTGGCACCTATGTGCTATATTTTTGTGATCTTCCCCATGACTTGCTAATTGTATGAACTGGAAATGTTAATGAATGTAAATTATTGTTATTTTCAATGTTTTCTTGATTGGCTCTTGTTTCAAGTATATTTCCACTTAATTAATTTATTTCTTCCACTAGGCACGCGTAGGGTCGAGACCGTGGACGAGGGACTAGATAGGCCCAATCTCAAGGGGATGACCAGGGATCGGCAACTGGACTGACCCAGGGACAGGAAAATGTAGAGGGAAATCAAGTGGCTACTGCCATTAATTGGATGACTGTTATCCTAGAACGATTAGCGGATAGACAAGGTCCTGGACCGCTTAATCAAGTTGGGGGACAGGATAGAGGAGAGGATAGAGCCTTAGAGCGGTTCTTAAAGTTTAACCCGCCTAAGTTCATTGGTGAATCCGACCCTGAAGTAGCGGATAATTGGTTGGAGAGAATGACCAACATCTTCACCTCTCTAGACTATACTGAGGATAGGCGAGTGAATTTTGCTGTTTTTCAATTTGAGGGAGTGGCCCGTGCTTGGTGGGATGTAATAAAGGGAAAGTGGGAGAGAGTCCAAACCCCTTGGACTTGGGAGAATTTCATGAGAGAGTTTAATGAGAAATTCCTTCCGCCTTTGATTCAAGAGAAAAGGGAAGATGAGTTTATCAAATTGAAACAAGGGACCCTTAGTGTAGCGGATTATGAGGGAAAGTTCACTAAACTTTCTAAGTACGCCCCTGAATTGGTGATCAATGAACGGAGGAGGATTAGACCGTTTGTACAGGGACTTAATGTGGAATCCAGGAGGGATTGGCTGCAGGCCAAATCTCTACATTTACTGAGGCTTTAGAGAAAGCGCAAAGGGTTGAGAGCGCGAGACTGCAAGTGAGGGACTTTCACAACAGAAAAATGAACTTTTCTGGCCACACTTCTGGATAGGCTAGTAAGAACGCACAGCCTTCCAAAATGGGAAGAGGAATGGGAGGATTAAGGACCGCTGGAGCTTCTAGGGGAGCTTTATCCAGAGGAGGTCGTAGTGGGCCAGTTTAGGCTAGGGGAGCGCCTTCTAATGGTTCAGCTGTGACCCCTCAAGTTACCTGTGGATATTGTGGTAAATCTAACCACTCTGAGAATGACTGCTGGAGGAAGTTAGGGAAATGTCTGTATTGTGGGAGTGCAGAACACCAGCTCGCAAGTTGCCCCAAGGCACGAAAATTGGGAGGTAACCCTTAGAGGCCCGAAAAGTCAACTTCTAGACAGACCTGTGCTGGAGAGAGCCGACCTAAGGTACCAGCTAGGGTTTATGCACTGGATCACCAACGGATACCTGATGCGACTGAGGTGGTTGAAGGCACAATTCCTATTTTTCACCGCTTAGCTAAGATTTAATTGATTCGGGCGCGACTCATTCTTTTGTGAACCCTAATTTTATGAGTGGAATAGACTTGAAACCAATTAAGTTACCTTACGACTTGGAGGTTAAAACGTCTACTGGGGATCAAAGTCTAATCGCTAACTTGGTGTATAGAGATTGTGAGATCTGGGTTGGAGAGCGAAAATTACTGGCAGACCTGATAGGTTTAGCGATCAAGGGATATGATGTGATCCTAGGATTGGACTGGTTAGTCCATTACAATGCCCAATTGAATTGTAAGACGAAGATTGTAGAATTGTGCATTCCGGGAGAGGCAACCTTGAAATTGGATGTAAGGGGTAGATTAGCCTCGTCTGCACTTATCTCAGGGATCCAGGTTAGAAAAATGTTAAGTAAAGGAGCTCAGGGCTATTTGGCTTTTCTAATCAATACTCCTAGTGATAAAGTGAAATTGCAAGACATGCCTATAGTGAAGGATTATCCGGATGTTTTTCCTGAAGAGTTAGAGTCTTTACCCCCGGAAAGGGACATAACTTTTAAGATTGATGTGACTCCGGGAGTAGCACCTATCTCTAAGACACCATATAGAATGGCTCCGGCTGAATTGAAGGAATTAAAACTGCAATTGCAAGACTTGTTGGAACGGGGTTTTATAAAGGAAAGTGATTCGCCGTGGGGAGCCCCGGTCTTGTTTGTTAAGAAGAAAGATGGGAGTTTAAGGTTGTGTATAGATTATCGAGGCTTGAATGAAGTTACTATTAAGAATATGTACCCATTGCCCCACATTGATGAACTGTTTGACCAATTGCAAGGGGCGGTAGTATTTTCGAAGTTGGATTTGAGACAGGGTTATTATCAATTGAGGATTTTGGAGAAGGATATACCCAAAACTGCTTTCAACTAGAGGTATGGGCACTTTGAGTTTGCGGTAATGCCATTTGGATTGACCAATGCACCTGCTGCTTTCATGGATTTAATGCATAGGGTTTTTAAGCCGTATTTGGACCAATTCGTGGTAGTCTTTATTGATGATATTTTAGTGTACTCTAAGAATGTGGAGGATCATGAGAAGCACTTGAGAATTGTTTACAAACCTTGAGGGAACACCAATTATATGCTAAGTTCAGTAAGTGTGAATTTTGGTTGAGGGAAGTGACTTTCTTGGGACACATAATTTCTAAGGATGGGATTAAAGTGGATCCAGTTAAAGTTGAAACTGTTTCAAAATGAAAACAACCGAAAAACCCTACTGAGGTTCGGAGTTTTATTGGATTAGCAAGGTATTATCGGAGATTCATTAAAGATTTTTCTAGAATTACTGGACCCATGACTGAGTTGACCAAGAAAAGTGGAAAGTTTATATGGAGTTCTAAGTGTGGGGACAGTTTCCAAGAGTTAAAGAGACGTTTAACAAGAGCGCCTGTGTTAGCCCTGCCAAATGAGAAAGATAGTTTTGTGGTCTACATAGATGCTTCTAAGGAAGGTTTGGGATGTGTTTTAATGCAAAATGACAAAGTGATAGCATATGCCTCTAGGAAATTGAAACCGCATGAAGAAAATTACCCGACTCATGACTTGGAGTTAGCGGCTGTGGTATTTGCTTTGAAGAAATGGAGACATTACCTGTATGGAGTGACATTTGAGGTTTTTACTGACCACAAAAGTCTTAAGTATTTTTTTTCTCAAAAAGAGCTGAATCTGAGGCAACGTAGATTGATGGAATTTTTGGAAGATTATGATTGCACGATAAAGTACCATCCAGGGAAAGCCAACGTAGTGGCCGATACTTTAAGTCGTCAAGTGCAAGTGGCCGGATTGATGATTAAGGAATTACACCTGTTAGAAAAAATTAGTTATTGGAATCCTCGATTAGAGCCGAGGAAAATAATTCTTGGAAATATTGAAGTAAATTTCACTTTGTTGGAACGTATTAAAGAAACTCGGGAAAAGGACCCTGAAATGCAAAAGTGGGTGGAGAAAGTCAGAAAGGGAGAAAAGTTGGATTTCAATTTAGGAACAAATGGTATTTTAAAATTTCAGAATCGGATAGTAGTTCCAAAGAATGAAAGGCTTAAGAAGGAAATCTTAGAATAGGCACACTGATCGAAGTTTATGATACACCCTGGAGGGAATAAAATGTACCAAGACTTGAAGGACTTGTATTGGTAGGAGAGTATGAAGAAGGAGATTGCCCAATTTGTCCGGACCTGTTTGGTTTGTCAACAGGTTAAAGCCGAACATCAGAAACCATCAAGACTTTTGCAACCTTTAGAAATACCTGAGTGGAAATGAAAAAATATCACTATGGATTTTGTATCCGGATTACCAAGGACACAAAGAGGCCACGATGCTATTTGGGTGATAGTGGATAGACTGACCAAATCGGCTCATTTTCTGCCGATCAATATGAAATACCCATTGGAGAAGTTGGCTAAGATGTATCTGGATGAGATTATCAGGTTACATGGAATACCTGTAAGTATCGTGTCCGATAGAGATCCAAGATTTATTTCAAGGTTCTAGCAAAAGATGTAGGAAGTGTTGGGGACTAAATTGAATTTTAATACCACTTACCATCCCCAGACCGATGGGCAATCTGAGAGAACGATTCAAACTCTTGAGGACATATTGAGGACATGTGTTTTGGATTTTGGGGAGAGTTGGAGTAAATATTTAACCTTGGTGGAATTTGCCTATAACAATAGTTTTCACTCTTCTATTCAAATGGCTCCGTATGAAGCACTTTATGGTCGGAAGTGTAGAACCCCGATTTGTTGGGATGAAATAGGAGAACGAAAGATCTTAGACCCGACTACAGTGCCTTGGATTGAAAAAGCTAATGAGAAAGTAAAATTGGTACGTCAGAGGATTCAAACCGCACAGAGTCGTCAAAAGAGTTATGCGGATAATCGGAGGAAGGACTTAGAATTTGCGGTTGGAGATCTAGTATTTCTTAAGATTACACCTCTGAAAGCAAGTTTAATGTCTAGGAAGGGAAAGAAGTTACAACCGAGATTTGTGGGACCTTATAAGGTTATCCAACGCGTGGGAAATATAGCATATAAGTTGGAATTGCCACCGAGTCTGTCTCGGATTCACAACGTGTTCCACGTGTCTATGCTTAAGAAGTACCATCCAGACCCTTCTCATATTTTGCAACCAGAAAGTGTTGAAATTGATGACACCTTGACCTACGAGGAGAAACCGGTAAAGCTTCTAGATAGAAAGGTGAAAGATTTGAGAAATAAGCAGACACCTTTAGTAAAAGTTCTCTGGAGGAACCACGAGCTTGAGGAAGCGACCTGGGAAGTTGAAGAGGCAATCCGAGGAAAGTATCCAACTTGTTCGCAGATCAAGGTAAATTTCGAGGAAGAAATTTTCTTAAGGGGGCGAGGATGTGAGGACTCATAAAATTTACTTATTTAGTTTCCTATTTCTAGCTTATTTAAATATTTATTTGGCCAATTGCCCCGAATATTATTTTCTAATCGCTTTGGACCTAATTACATGGATCTATAACTTAATTATATTTTTAAAGTGACTTGTTTCAAAATTTAATTTTTGGAAACTCGTTAAGTGAGAATAGTGAATTCGCGTTTGGAAGCAATAACTGATTTGAAGATATTATGGGCTTGAAAAATTGGAGACATGTACATTAGTCTTAAAATAGGTATTTTTATGTTGAAGTGTTCAAATGTTAGTTAGTTATATTATCGTTATAAGAATTTTTCGGAAGGTTCACTTTATCGCGCTTAAATAGGAAGTACGCTTTTTTACGCGCGCGATTTAATTGAGGGACTTTAGGCCATTATTTTTAGACTATTAAGATTGAATAATATTAATATAAATACAAGTGCATTAGAGTTTTAGTGCACTAGTGAAATAACCTCGAGAGGAATCGAGCACGAAACGCGTGCGAACACGCACTATTGAAGGGTTGACTTTTGGACAAATTGTGGCCACACCTTTTAGCTTCTCTTGGAAGCTTCATTTGCATTGTACATTCTCTCTCTCCAGCTTCAAACAGCCGTGCACCCTTAAGAGCAAAGAACCAAACTTGCTTCATCAATTTCTTCTTCATTTCTTGTACCAATCCTTCAGCATTTCACACTAAAATTTGACAACACTTAGCTAATCACTTGGTGAACCACTCAAGCTACAAAAAGGGGCTGCTTTCCATGGTTTTCTTGAGCATTTTTGGACTGAAATTTCTGCCTTGGTTCATCTAAACAAGTAGGTGATGATCAACCTTAAAAATCTTGATTATGGAAGTTCTATTGCACACATAAGCTCATGCATGCATGTGAGTAGCTTTATTTATGTTGGAAAGTTGTTGTGTGGGCTCTATGAACTCCCACTATAGTTGGATGGACTGATTTGTTGTGTTTTGAAGATATTAATGTTGGTTTAGTGCTTAAATTAGTGGAAATGAGTGATATTATGGATGAAAGTTCAAAGGGGAGTGAGGATGAAAATTTTCCATTTCTGCCCCTGTGTTGTCCGTGACCCATAGGGTGATTTTTCATGGTTATAATGACTTGTTTATGATGTATATATGTTGTGAGGGTTGTGTAGAAAGTTTCATCAAAAAATAATGTGATTTGGTTGGCCAAATGTTGTGTTTCGGAAGTTCGGCAAAACTGGAAATTTTCCCGTCACTACTCTGGCAGTGTTTTTCAAACGGCCATAACTTTTTACTCCGATATCGAAATCGAGTGCTGTTTCCAGCACTGGAAACTAGACATTCCCAGAGTTTCAACGGTATAAAATACACATTCTAATTCCACCTGAGTACTCCACACAACCTGTTTGAAGTTGACTGACCTGTTTCGTTAGTTCACTGGAAGCTCGGTTGTGAGCTGCGAATTGATGCCCACATATGAGCTGGTTGTGGACAGATTTTGAAAACTATTTCTTCTAGGAAATTGAAGCCTTATGAATATAGTTTTCAACGCCACCAACGATGCTCAATTCTGAGTTGACTTGAGTGAGTTGTGGCCAAAATCCAAAACTGACTTGGTGAATTCAAACCCTCTTTTGGTTAGTTTAAAGCTGTAATCTTTATTGGGACTTGTTGTTTTGAAATTCTTGGTGTTAATCACCTAACGAATGTATTTTGGACATCTCTTAGACATTACCTACTGAAATGGACTGTGTTTGAAGTGTTTTGTTGGCCAAACATTTTAAAAATGGAAAACGGAACGTACAAGGCAGATTCACCTTGGAAATTTGAAAACTTTAGTGATTCGGTTAACCATCTTTCCATACGTATTTTTCTACCAAATTTGGCATAGGAATAGTATTTATATGGTAGTGTATTCTTACAAAATTTGGTGCCATTCCGAGTCCATTTCGATACTCAATCAAAGTCCCAAAACGAATTATTGAAACCTGGAAAACGGTCAAACAGGTTCAATTTTTCAGTAACTTTGAGCTATCATATCTTCGTGCTCAAAACTCCGATTCTTGATCTGCTTATTGTGTTTTAAACCTTGTTTGCAAAACTAATTGAGTTCCGAATTTCAAAGGCTGGTTCACATTTTGTGAATTCTACCGAATTTCCAAAGTTGGCGAAAAACCAACCGCAAAACTGTCTCGCAAGCCTAAAACAGTGACTTTGAGCCAATTTTTGAATGCTCTCCGTTGGGAATCATGGAAAAGTGTATTCTAGGAACCTTTTTCACTTTGGAAGTAGTTTCCAACGGTACCAAATTTTCCAATTTTGGACGTGTAGAGAGTGAGATACGATTTTTCAAAGTAAGAGCAACAAATCTGAAAATTCATAACTTAAAGGAAATGGAGTTTTTTTCAAACTCTCTCTTTTCCTTTGATATCACTTGATCGTTTTACACTCGATTTCAAAGATGGAAATCAGATTTCGTTTGTGTTTTAAAACCCCACTTTTAATCCTCGATTTACGAATAATTAAGGCTCATTTTCGTGAAATTTTCTTAGATGGCACAAGTGTGCAATCTTCCTTAATAATTGGGGTTTTAAGTGATAGTTTATTATTAAATACTCCGGCACTCAAGAGGACCCTCAAGAGGATCTCGCGGGAGACGCCTAAACCCTCGTTTGTACTTACTACATGAATCACTCGGTGAGTGTCAAGTGTGTGAAGATGTGTTAATTGTTTTGTTAAGTGAATATTTTAGAAGTGCTGGGTCGAGTGTGTACTTTATCGCACTCGCTCTCATTTAAGTGGATTGTACTTGAATTTCGTAACATGAAATACTTGAATTGATTGAAGTGACTTGTTAAGTGAATTTAAGTGATTTTTATGCTATGGCTGCATAAGTCGATGGGAGTGAATCTCCTCGGCTCTTAAGTGTTAAGTGGGGGACGCCCAAATCGCACTGGCTAACCCTGGACTCGAGCCGGCATGGGTTTGGTCGGGCTCCTTGGCGAACCATGAGAGAAAAAAAAAGCTTGACCTATTAAGAGGTCTTGCTTGGCATACTCGAGCAGTATCGCCTTATAAATGTATTGCGGGCCCGGTGTGGTATGTAAGGTGAGAAGGGCAAAGTATAAGTGAAGTTCTACGGACTAAACCTACTTGATTGACGGAGTGTCAACTCGCGGAGGTTCGTGATCGTGCAAGTGGAAAATAGCTCCTGAGAGCTTTTATATCCTTGAATTGTTTCTGGTTACTTTTCTAGTTTGAATTGTCATTTATTGAAATATTATCGCTCTACTTGTTAAAATGGGAGTGTTACTTGAACAACGTGCCTACATGTGTGTTCTTGGCCTCACGAGCATTTTGCTCACCCTGTAGATTTGTTTTCCTTAACAGGAAAGGATCGGGAGTGAACTTTGGAGGAACCCCCTTTTGAATGTACTTTTGTATTAGGGTTTCGATGTAATTAACTAGACATCTTGGTTGTTGTATGTTTTGGGAAATGATGTATCTTTTGAGAATTCGATGTAAGGATTGAATGATTGATATATTTTGTTAAGTTCGAACATTTCGCATTTTCTAACCTTACGTCACGATAATGGCTAGTATTGTACTAAGCTCGATTGGATTTTGTACCGAGTCCTGGCGAGAGTTGGGCAGGCGTTCCGCGGATGCCCTTTGGTTCGCCTTAGGGAGAAGTGGTGGCGTCACAAGGATAACCTCAAAAGTTTCCTTCCCAAGTATGGCTTTAATCGCCGGCACTTCCTAGAACAAACAAGGGAAAAGCACTTAAGACTCGACTCCAAGATTTAGTGAATGGAATTCGCAGGTAAGACTCGGTTACGAGTCATGTGTCTGTCTACATGAACCATTAATGCAAAACAATGATGTGGCTTTGGGGTGAAAAGATAACAATTAGTCCTAAAGGCATGAACGACCTCAAAGCCCTTCACCTCTACCCAAAAGCCATACCTACAATGATTTACCATCTCCAAATTTGAAGTGGAAAAATGAGAGTAAGAACAATTCTAGGAAAACAGGATTTTCCAATTTTACGCAAACCTATATGAAAATTCATATCTCAAGTTTCTTAAGTCCAAAATTGATAAAATTTATACCATTGGAAAATACATTCAAAGAGCTACAACTTTTCAGAAAACACCATTGTAAGATTCAGAACACAAGTCAGTCAAATTCGAGCCTCAATTTGCTGCTTCAACCAGCACAAGACAGAACAGGTATGCAATTTTAGTCAACTTGAAATATCACAGATATTCATAGAAATCAAGAAAAGTCATGAAATTTGGATGGTAGGAATTACTCTGAATCTAGTTTCAAACGCAACAAACGAAACTCGATTCCGACATTCCTACATCAAGTTACAGCAGATTTCCCCATACTGCACAGAAGTTCCTACAAAAATTTTGGTAGCACCTTCCTTTGTTTTTCTTTACTTTTCCGTCCCAACCTCAACACCAATCACTTCTCAATTCCACTACAATTGCACCCACAAATCACAAGCTATCAAACACCTTTAATTAGGGCCACAATACCCTTTAAATACAACCAACTGGTAGCTCAAAATAGAAACCCTAAAGCTGGAATTTTCTGCACAAAACTGAAATTTTCCGCAAACAACCACAATTAACACCCGAAGGCTCCATTTTACACAATATAAAGCTATCATTCCATGGACAACCATAATCATCATATAAAAACAGAAAAATCACCATTAAAATCTGAAATTTAGCTAACTCCACTTTAATCCATGTAATCTTCCATAAAACAACCTATTTAGCCACCACAAGTCACTAATTTACCATTATTAGGAACAAAGAATGAGTTTCTAAGAAAAATACCTTGACACCTCAAGAAAGGTAGTAGCTTAGGGTTTCCTCCTCCAAAACAACTCCACCAAGACCTTTAATCTTCCTTAGCAAGTCACTTTTGTGGACAAATTTAAGATTTAATCGGTTGGATTTCAAGATATAAGCAAGAAATGGAAGCCAAAAGTTGAAGCTTGCTCTCTTCTTTTCTCTTATGGAGTTCAGCCAAGAAGGGTGAAAATGAAGATGATTTTGGGTCAAAATTGATGTTTTAGTAAAGGTAAGAAAGGTAGTCAAAGTCCAACTTTGAATAGGAAAGCGACACGTGGCACCTTTTATGCTTAAAGCTATCTTCTTGTCTCCCCATGGTTAATCCATCTAGGTAACCTCTAATTATCTCCTAACACCTAGTAATTTAATTCATTTATGCAAAACTTAAAATAATTGGGCGAATTTATCTCACTTAACAAACTAGCGGGTCCCACGTCTAATATACACTCCTAATATCTCATGAACTAACTTATACTAGAAAAATGATTTAAAACTATATTTACTTATAAAAATGTCTATGAAATTAATATAATAACGAAAATATAGAAAACGTGTGCAAAGAAAGAAAATAATGCCTAGAAATTAAGAAAATTTTCGGGTTCTCACACTCTCTCCCCCTTAAAAGAATTTCGTCCTCGAAATTTCTTATCATCGCCTTCTCCGGGATACAAAAGTTTTACTACTTCCTGCTCACAGTCAAATTGAGCATCATACTTAGCTAACCAATCCGTACCCCTTCACTGGCCAGGCTCATTGAATTCTTTGGTATAGTTTCCTCTTCCTTCCCAAATTGAAATTCTTATACACCATTCTAGTGGTCAATCGGTGGAATACTAGAATCTTACCTTCCACGTCCTCAAACGAGTTAGGGACTTGATGTTGCTCTAGGGAATACACCCGAGCCAACACCTTTGGTCCATTCTTTTCTCCCTTCGACTGGTCAGGGTTGGTCGTGGTTGGCTGTCCGTTCCTACTCCCTTCTCGAGATAGGCCTGGGCAATTAGCGATTTGATGATCTGCACTCCCGCAATGCAGACATTTTCTTCCTTTCTTCCAGCAGACATCCTTCGTATGATTCGGCTTCCCACAGTACCCACAAGGACCACGGGAAGTAGAGACTGAGCCTTTCTGTGAGGCACCACTTGACATCCCCGGTAGTTGTACTCCCCTGTTTCGCCTTCCAATCTTAGAAGGCATATTCTTATCCCCTTGCTCTGAGCTACTTCCAGGAAATCCCCTTTTCTTGGCTTGGAAGTTTCTAACTTGTAATCTCGCATTTTCAACTCGTTGGGCTTTCTCCACAGCATCACTAAAGGCACTAAGCTGGGCTACAGCCAGGTCCTTCTGAATCTCAACGTTTAATCCTTGAACAAAACTCCTTATCCGCCTTTGCTCAGTCACAATTAGTTCGGGAGTGAACTTAGACAACCTGATAAACTGGCTCTCATATTCGGCGACAGTTTGAGTTCCCTGGCGAAACCTAATGAACTCATGTTCTTTCTTTTCCTGAATTAGAGGTGGGAAATACTTCATGTTGAACTCTCTCATGAAATTCACCCACGTCCTCGATGTTTGTTCTCTTTCCCATTTCAGTCTTATGATATTCCACCAAGAACGGGCTGCTCCCTCTAGTTGGAAGACGACAAATATCACCTGTCGCTCCTCAGTGTAGTGTAACGCGGCAAAAATGTCAATCATCTTCTCTAGTCACCTCTCGGCCACATCAGGGTCTGGTCCCTCCAAGGAATTTCGCTGGCGAGAACTTCTGAAATCATTCGAGGGCTCTATCCTCACCCTCTATATGATTACCAGGGTTTCCCGGCTGATTAATCAGATTTTGGCCCTGATGTTCTACTACGTGAGCCAAAAGGTTGATCATACGTTGGATAGCGGCAGCTACCTGAACATTAGGATCCACTCAAGGTTCAGGATTGGGTCTAGGCATTGGTTCCCGATTTCCTCCTTCATTTGAGGGTCCACGCCCCCGGCCCCGTCCACTACGAGTACCCTCTATTTGGCATAACAAGTCTAGGGTTGAAGTGTGAATACAATATTAAAACAAAAGTATGCAGGTACAAGTGATAAAAGTAGGCAATATACATATAGCATGTGAGGACTTGCAAATTCCTTACATATTTCTTGAAAAAAAATTTTATTTGAAAATTATTTGGAAATTATTATTCTATACCATATTGCTACTTAATCACCCTAGAAAAAAAAAAGTGCCAATGATCATAGGAAATTAGGGTTTTCCTTTCCGATTTCAATTCAAAATGAAATAGGGTTTTTCGTGTATCCGTCGTGTAATTATCCGGTACAGAGCGAGGATCAAATTTGGTGCTTAAGAGTGACTTTTGGGTGAGAAATAATATGTGATTAGAATAAATGATAAAAAGTTAGTGAATAGGAAGAAAAAAAACCTAGTACGTGTGATTTAAGGAAAAACGGTGTGAACCGACGTGAACCGTGCACTACCGATTGAACACACTGCTTGACCACCACTTTCTTACCATACAAGCTCATTAATATTTGAGCAAAATATCCTCTCATTTTCCAGCTAGCTTTGACCAAATTTTAGGGCTAAAAATGCAAGAAAGAAAAAGAAAATATTGGTTGGTATTAGTGGTGACAAATGTCACTCAACCATGGCTACTTAAACAAGCCAAAAGTCCAACCTTCTTATCCTTCATTTTGCTCCATTTCCCTCCATTTTTCTGCTGCTTGGCCGAGACAAGAGAGGAGAGAAAGAGAGCAAGAAACAAACTTCCTTCTTCTTGAGTTGAGCCATCCAAGTGAGGAATTAAAATTCTAAACCGATTAAAGTGTGAGTTGTGAGCTTGAGAAGCTAGGGGAACCAAGAATTCCAAGAGGAGGTGAAGTATTACTCTTGCAAGCTTCATTTGTTGAGGTATAAGGCTAAACCATGGCTTTGGTTCTTTTATTTTGGTTTAAGTTGTTGTATAATTCATGTTGTGGTTGGATTAGTAGTGATACAAGTTGTTATGATGATTTAAAGGTGATGTATGTGAGTTAGGGTTTGAGGTATTTGCTGCCTATACTTGCTATATAGATGATATATGTTGTATCTAAGCTTATATAAGTGGTTGTATTGATGATTGGAGCAAGAAATCAAGAAAGGTTGCATTGAATCCCAAAATTTCCAGATTTCTGGAAAATTATAGCCATATTCTGTCCGGTTTTATTGCATCATGTTAGAGGTGGAATTAGGCTTAGCATAAAACATGAAAGTTGTAGAGACTGATATTTTGTAGATTCCTACAAAATTTCAACTCAATCGGAGCTACTTATCCTGTGAAAAGACCAAAATACCCTCGCTTCCCTAGGATATTTCCAGTGATCCGTTTTGGACAGTTCATCCAATTGTCCGTTTAAGCCATTTACCAAAACATGAAAGTTTTAGTACTCTGTCTTATCTTTTAAACACCTCAAAGAACGCCTTAAAAGGACTTTGGTAACCTGAGATATGAACATTTAAATGTAGTACGGTTACTTAGCCGATTAGTTGCAACCTGGTTCTGTGAACTGGGAATTTGATTCGGTTACACTTGAAATTAGAACAAGTGATCTTCATGAAAGTTGTAGGGCTTCGTCTTAGCTTCGAAATGGTATAAGCTGTTCACCAATCCGATAAGCGTAGCCTCAGATGTGTCCTTTCCGTAAAACCCTATCAAATCTGTCTTTTACTAAAGCTCATTTCCGCACTTGTTGTTCACTTGAATTTTTGTACTTATATGACTTTGAGCCTATAGAATGTCTATTGAAATGAGATGATATTGTGTGTAACTTTGGGATTGATTGAGGAAAATAATGAAGCCATAAATGGCAGGAAAAATAGGTAAATACAAAGGGCGTGCTGCCCAAATTTTCGCTCAAGGGCTAAGTTTCTATTTGAACTTGTATACTTTTGTTTGGCCAATACCATGACCGGCTTTCCATTTTAAAACATGATGCCTGTTTAGTTTAACACTTCAAATGCTATTTACTCCTTCCCAAAATATAGAGGTATGATTTAGGGTTTTCTCGGCCACAAGTGAACCACTTTTAAGTGAGGTTTTAAGGCTGAACGTAAGGTAGTATTGTCCTCCTTTTCACATGATTTTATCATGACGTTTAGTCTGTACTAGCTGCTTGGGTATGAGTTGATTTTGAACTATCTAAACGATTCCGAAAACAATATTTTTAGCCTATCTTGTTGGAGTCCGAGTTGTCTTTGGTCCAAGTGTTTTTCGCCGGACATTTTATAACCCGCTTGAGTTAGTTTTGTGTTTGGGTTATGAAACCCTAGTTATTTTTGTCCTCCGATCCAAATATCCCCTTTTTCACTATAAATGCATCTTTATACGTTTTACTTATCATTGCCAAATTTTCTTTGATTTCACTTACTTGTTTGTGCTAGATAGACTGTAATATTCTTTCTCATTTACTCATAGGTTTTCTCGGTGACTGAGGTAATATCCGAAAGGATATTTGCACGTTGTTTTACGTAAATAGGTGAGTGTTCCTTGTTTGTTATATTTCCTTGACTTATTGGCCTGTTATTATTGATTGATAATGTGTTAAGTGCTTTCAAAGATTGTTAAAACGAGTTTTCTAGGTGAGTGTGTACTTTATCGCACTCGACCTAAATAAATGTGAAATTTTCAATGATTAATGATTAAATGCTAGTTGCGCATGAATGTAAGCCGTTTGGCTGAACTGGGCCCAGCCCTTCATTACCGATCGACTCGAGCCAGAAGCGGACTCGGTCGGGCAATATGGTGACCCTGGGTGTGAACGTTTGGTATACTCGAGTATTACCCTGAAGTCTGGTGGAGCCCGGCCAAAGTCTGGGAAGGGGGTGAATGAAATGAACGAACGAACGAGGGTTTTACTTACAAAAATGCATTTTTAAGTGAATGGAGGAATAAGGGGAATGTCAGGAGAACGAACGAATGAACAAATGGCTCCTTGTGAGCCTGTATCCTTTTAATGTTTGTGTTATTATAGCTTTCCATTGTAAATGTTACTTGAGTTATTGAAATTCTATATTTAATGTTTTGGATGGATTGTTGCTTATGTGTTTGGAACCTCACTGAGCTTTTAGCTCATCCCTTTAGTTTTGTCTTCCTTAACAGGAGAAGACGAGCAAGGACGAGAGCTCTGTATAGACTAGCTTGGTCTAGTTCCTTGGTTTTGTAATGGTTCTCGCCCTAGTGCTTGGCACGGGCTGGTTGTATGGTGAATTGAAAACCTTTGTATATTCGACGGTTGTACTTCCTTCTGAAATAACAATGTATATAATTTTGTTTTAAGTTTTGGATCCTTGTTTTGCTCTTTCTTGTGGTTTTATTTCTGATTTGCTTGAGTGAACGACTGAGTCCCGGCGAGAGCTGGGCAGGCGGTCCGCCGAACCCTTTGGTTCGCCTTAGGGGGAGGTGGGGCTGTCACAGGTGGTATCAGAGCCTGTTTCGCGTGGTCTCTGCGTGGAGTGAGCCTGGACTGAGTGGTAAATAGGTATGAAGGACTAAGTGCTCGTTCGAGCATAAGCTATGAACCCTGAAGTGTTATAGGTCTTAAATCTTTCTCATGGTATCTAAGGACCATAGATAGGTATGTCGGGCAGGAATTTCGATTTGTAGATGGTTTACTCTTGGGACTGGCTAGCTCGAGAGGTGAATTATCTTATTTCGGATTCTTGTGCCTGAGTACTCCAGAGTTGAGACGGTACTAAGTACTTGAGATTTGCATTTTGGGAATGTGAAAAGGTTTTGACTGGCTAGAATAAGTATAAGAGGTTAATGGACATCTAGTCAGATAGAAAGTGACGTGAGAGACCGGACGGGGTCATTCTAACTGGGTGTGGGACGATATATCCCTTTTCTTTTGATTCGCCCGTATATTGTCACTACATGCCATCAGTTGTGTATTTGTGTATATGAATATCTGCCTGACTTGAGACGTATTTGTATATTTGATTATTCATTTCCTTGATATGTTTATGTGGTGTGTTATGTGTGTATATGTTTATTTGGGTATTTGGCGCCCTAAATTTTAGTTACTTTAGTCACCTTATTGCGTTTATTCATTGAATTTTTTAAAAACAAAAAAAAAAGAGAAAAGAGAGGGGAAAATATATATGGAGGGAAGACGTAATCAAGGACGAGGTCGTGGCCGTGGGACTAAGCGAGTCCAGGAGCCAAGAGAAGAAAGGGAAATCAGAGTTGAACAAGAGCAAGGACCATGGGTCGAAGCCGAAGACCAAATAGCGACGGCGATGCAACAGATGACGAATATTTTGGCACGACTGGTGGATCAACAAGGCCAAATGGCCGTGAATCAACCGCAGAACCCTGAAATCGGAGAAGACAAGGCTCTTGAAAGGTTCCAGAAGTTTACTCCTCTAAAATTCCTTGGAGGACCCGATCCGGACGTAGCTGAACAATGGGTAGAAACCATGGTTAACATCTTCACAGCTCTAAACTACATTGAGCAAAGGCAAGTGAACTTTGCAGTGTTCCAATTTGAGGGACCGGCCCGAGCATGGTGGAACGTGATTAGAACAAAGTGGGAAAGAGAACAGACCGTATGGACATTGGCGAATTTCATAAGAGAATTTAACGAGAAGTACCTCCCTCCTTTAGTCCAAGAGAAGAGAGAGGAGGAATTTATTGGGTTACGCCAGGGAATGCTAAGTGTGGCCGAATATGAAACGAAATATACAATACTATCCAAGTTTGCTTCTGAATTGGTGGCCACAGAGCGGCGAAGAGTAAGACGGTTTATACAGGGATTAAATTTGGAAATCCAAGAAGCATTAGCGGCGGTACAAGTGAATACGTTTACGGAGGCCCTTGAGAAAGCTCAAAGAATCGAGACTGCAAAGGCACAGATAAAAGCCTCCCAAACCCGGAAAAGGGGTACATCGGGTAGTGTAGTGGAGGAATTAAGTGAAACAATAACACCTCCTAAAGTGCAGAAAGTGAACCCGTTACTCCGCCCACCATGGACATTAGGGGCGGTAGATGAAAGGTCTACTAAAGAAAGCCAAATCGGACCTAGGAAAAGTTTTCAAGAAAGCCAAAAGATGGCTTCTCACGTGGTCTGTGGATACTGTGGAAAGGCAAATCATGCCGAAAGCAATTGTTGGAGAAAAGGACGGAAATGTTTAATCTGTGGAAGTGGCGATCATCAAATTAGCAACTGCCCGAGGAGACAGTCACGTGAAAGCAATACTCCGCAACTGGATGGAGCTAAATCACAAGTGAATGAAAGAGGAAAACGAACTAGTGTACCGGCAAAGGTTTATGCATTAGACAACCGACAAGTTCGGGACTCGTCTGAGGCAACTGAAGGTAAAATATCGAGGACGAAATTCTCTTAAGGGGGAGAGAGTGTGAGGACTTGCAAATTCCTTACATATTTCTTGAAATTTTCCTTTTATTTGAAAATTATTTGGAAATTATTATTCTATACCATATTGCTACTTAATCACCCTAGAAAAAAAAAGTGCCAATGATCATAGGAAATTAGGGTTTTCCTTTTCGATTTCAATTCGAAGTGAAATAGGATTTTTCGTGTATCCGTCGTGTAATTATCCGGTACGGAGCGATGATCAAATTTGGTGCTTAAGAGTGACTTTTGGGTGAGAAATAATATGTGATTAGAAGAAATGATAAAATCTTAGTGAATAGGAAGAAAAAAAACCTAGTACGTGTGATTTAAGGAAAAACGGTGTGAACCGACGTGAACCGTGCACTACCGATTGAACACACCGCTTGTCCACCACTTTCTTACCATACAAGCTCATTAATATTTGAGCAAAATATCCTCTCATTTTCCAGCTAGCTTTGACCGAATTTTAGGGCTAAAAATGCAAGAAAGAAAAGAAAATATTGGTTGGTATTAGTGGTGACAAGTGTCACTCAACCATGGCTACTTAAACAAGCCAAAAGTCCAACCTTCTTATCCTTCATTTTGCTCCATTTCCCTCCATTTTTCTGCTTCTTGGCCGAGACAAGAGAGGAGAGAAAGAGAGCAAGAAACAAACTTCCTTCTTCTTGAGTTGAGCCATCCAAGTGAGGAATTAAAATTCTAAACCGATTAAAGTGAGAGTTGTGAGCTTGAGAAGCTAGGGGAACCAAGAATTCCAAGAGTAGGTGAAGTATTACTCTTGCAAGCTTCATTTGTTGAGGTATAAGGCTAAACCATGGCTTTGGTTCTTTTATTTTGGTTTAAGTTGTTGTATAATTCATGTTGTTGTTGGATTTGTAGTGATACAAGTTGTTATGATGATTTAAAGGTGATGTATGTGAGTTAGGGTTTGAGGTATTTGTTGCCTATACTTGCTATATGGATGATATATGTTGTATCTAAGCTTATATAAGTGTTGTATTGATGATTGGACCAAGAAATCAAGAAAGGTTGCATTGAATCCCAAAATTTCCAGATTTCTGGAAAATTATAGCCCTATTCTGTCCGGTTTTATTGCATCATGTTAGAGGTGGAATTAGGCTTAGCATTAAACATGAAAGTTGTATATAATGATATTTTATAGGGTTCTACAAAATTTCAGTTCAATCGGAGCAACGTAGCCTATGAAAAGACCAAAATACCCTCGCTGCCCTAGGATATTTCCGGTGATCCATTTTGGACAGTTCATCCAATTGACTATGTTTATTCACTATGATCCGTGTGGATTTAACCATTTTCCAAAACATGAAAGTTTTATTACTCTGTCTTAGCTTTTAAACGCCTCAAAGAACGCCTTAAATGGACTTTGGTAGCCTGAGATATGACCATTTAAATGTAGTACGGTTACTTAGCCAATTAGTTGGAACCTAGTTCTGTGAACTGGGAATTTGATTAGGATACACTGGAAATTAGACCAAGTGATCTTCATGAAAGTTGTAGGGCTTTGTCTTAGCTTCGAAATGGTATAAGTTACACACCAATCCGACAAGCATAGCATCGGATGTGTTCTTTCCGCAAAACCCTATCAAATCTGTCTTTTACTAAAGCTCATTTCCGCACTTGTTGTTCACTTGAATTTTTGTACTTATATGACTTTGAGCCTATGGAATGGCTATTGAAATGAGATGATATTGTGTGTGACTTTGGGATTGATTGAGGAAAACAATGAAGCCATAAAAGGCTGGAAAAATAGGTAAATACAATGGGCGTGCTGCCCAAATTTTCGCTCGAGGGCTAAGTTTCTATTTGAACTTGTATACTTTTGTTTGGCCAATACCATGACCGGATTTCCATTTTAAAACATGATGCCTCTTTAGTTTAACACTTCAAATGCTACTTACTCCTTCCCAAAATATAGAGGTATGATTTAGGATTTTCTCGGCCACAAGTGAACCACTTTTAAGTGAGGTTTTAAGGGTGGACGTAAGGTAGTATTGTCCTCCTTTTCACATGATTTTATCATGACGTTTAGTCTATACTAGCTGCTTGGGTATGAGTTGATTTTGAACTATCTAAACGATTTCGAAAACAATATTTTTCGCCTATCTCGTTGGAGTCCGAGTTGTCTTTGGTCCAAGTGTTTTCCGCCGGACATTTTATAACCCGCTTGAGTTAGTTTTGTGTTTGGGTTATGAAACCCTAGTCATTTTCGTCCTCCGATCCAAATATCCCCTTTTCACTATAAAGGCGTCTTTATACGTTTTACTTATCATTTGCCGGTTTTTCTTTGATTTCACTTACTTGTTTGTGCTAGATAGACTGTAATATTCCTTCTCATTTACTCTTAGGTTTTCTCGGTGACTGAGGTAATATCCGGAAGGATATTTGCACGTAGTTTTACGTAAATAGGTGAGTGTTCCTTGTTTGTTATATTTTCTTGACTTATTGGCTTGTTATTATTGATTGATAATGTGTTAAGTGCTTTTAATGATTGTTAAAACGAGTTTTCTAGGCGAGTGTGTACTTTATCGCACTCGACCTAAATAAATGTGAAATTTTCAATGATTAATGATTAAATGCTAGTTGCGCATGAATGTAAGCCGTTTGGCTGAACTGGGCCCTGCCTTTCGTTACCGATCGACTCGAGCCAGAAGCAGACTCGGTCGGGCGATATGGTGACCCTGGGTGTGAACGTTTGGTATACTCGAGTATTTCCTTGAAGTCTGGTGGAGCCCGGCCAATGTCTGGGAAGGGGGTGAATGAAATGAACGAACGAACGAGGGTTCTACGTACAAAAATGCATTTTCAAGTGAATGGAGGAATAAGGGGAATGTCAGGAGAACGAACGAACGAACGAACAAACAAATGGCTCCTTGTGAGCCTGTATCCTTTTAATGTATGTGTTATTATCGCTTTCCATTGTAAATGTTACTTGAGTTATTGAAATTCTATATTTAATGTTTTGGATGGATTGCTGCTTATGCGTTCGGAACCTCGCTGAGCTTTTACCTCATCCCTTTAGTTTTGTCTTCCTTAACAGGGGAAAGCGAGCAAGGACGAGAGCTCTGTATAGACTAGCTTGGTCTAGTTCTTTGGTTTTGTAATGGTTCTCGCCCTAGTGCTTGGCACGGGCTGGTTGTATGGTGAATTGAGAACCTTTGTATATTCGACGGTTGTACTTCCTTCTGAGATAACAATGTATATAATTTTGTTTTAAGTTTTGGATCCTTGTTTTGCTCTTTCTTGTGGTTTTATTTCTGATTTGCTTGAGTGAAAGACTGAGTCCCGGCGAGAGCTGGGCAGGCGGTCCGCCGAACCCTTTGGTTCGCCTTAGGGGTAGGTGGGGCTGTCACAGGTGGTATCAGAGCCTGTTTCGCGTGGTCTCTGCGCGGAGTGAGCCTAGACTGAGTGGTAAATAGGTATGAATGACTAAGTGCTCGTTCGAGCATAAGCTATGAACCCTGAAGTGTTATAGGTCTTAAATCTTTCTCATGGTATCTAAGGACCATAGATAGGTATGTCGGGTAAGAATTTCGATTTGTAGATGGTTTACTCTTGGGACTGGCCAGCTCGAGAGGTGAATTATCTTATTTCGGATTCTTGTGCCTGAGTACTCCAGAGTTGAGACGGTACTAAGTACTTGAGATTTGCATTTTGGGAATGTGAAAAGGTTTTGTCTGGCTAGAATAAGTATAAGAGGTTAATGGACATCGAATCGGATAGAAAGTGACGTGAGAGACCGGACGGGGTTATTCTAACTGGGTATGGGACGATATATCCCTTTTCTTTTGATTCGCCCGTTTATTGTCACTACATGCCGTCAGTTGTGTATTTGTGTATATGAATATCTGCCTGACTTGAGACATATTTGTATATTTGATTATTCATTTCCTTGATATGTTTATGTGGTGTGTTATGTGTGTATATGTTTATTTGGGTATTTGGCGCCCTAAATTTTAGTTACTTTAGTCACCTTATTGCGTTTATTCATTGAATTTTTTAAAAACAAAAAAAAAGAGAAAAGAGAGGGGAAAATATATGTGGAGGGAAGACGTAGTCAAGGACGAGGTCGTGGCCGTGGGACTAAGCGAGTCCAGGAGCCAAGAGAAGAAAGGGAAATCAGAGTTGAACAAGAGCAAGGACCAAGGGTCGAAGCCGGAGACCAAATGGCGACGGCGATGCAACAGATGACGAATATTTTGGCACGACTGGTGGATCAACAAGGCCAAATGGTCGTGAATCAACCGCAGAACCCAGAAATCGGAGAAGACTAGGCTCTTGAAAGGTTCCAGAAGTTTGCTCCTCCAAAATTCCTTGGAGGGCCCGATCCGGACGTAGCTGAACAATGGGTAAAAATCATGGTTAATATCTTCACAGCTCTAAACTACACTGAGCAAAGGCAAGTGAACTTTGCAGTGTTCCAATTTGAGGGACCGGCCCGAACATGGTGGAACGTGATTAGAGGAAAGTGGGAAAGAGAACAGACCGTATGGACATTGGCGAATTTCATAAGGGAATTTAACGAGAAGTACCTCCCTCCTTTAGTCCAAGAGAAGAGAGAGGAGGAGTTTATTGGGTTAAGCCAGGGAACGCTAAGTGTGGCCGAATATGAAATGAAATATACAAGACTATCCAAGTTTACTTCTGAATTGGTGGCCACAGAGCGGCGAAGAGTAAGACGATTTATACAGGGATTAAATTTGGAAATCCAAGAAGCATTAGCGGCAGTACAAGTGAATACGTTTACGGAGGTCCTTTAGAAAATTCAAAGAATCGAGACTGCAAAGGCACAGATAAAAGCCTCCCAAACCGGAAAAGGGGTACATCGGGCAGTGTAGTGGAGGAATTAAGTGAAACAATAACACCTCCTAAAGTGCAGAAAGTGAACCCGTTACTCCGCCCACCATGGACATTAGGGGCGGTAGATGAAAGGTCTACTAAAGAAAGCCAAATCGGACCTGGGAAAAGTTTTCAAGAAAGCCAAAAGATGGCTTCTCACGTGGTCTGTGGATACTGTGGAAAGGCAAATCATGCCGAAAGCAATTGTTGGAGAAAAGGACGGAAATGTTTAATCTGCGGAAGTGGCGATCATCAAGTTAGCAACTGTCCGAGGAGACAGTCACGTGAAAGCAATACTCCGCAACTGGATGGAGCTAAATCACAAGTGAATGAAAGAGGGAAACGAACTAGTGTACCGGCAAAGGTTTATGCTTTAGACAACCGACAAGTTCCGGACTCGTCTGAGGCAACTGAAGGTAAAATTTCGAGGACGAAATTCTCTTAAGGGGGAGAGAGTGTGAGGACTTGCAAATTCCTTACATATTTCTTGAAATTTTCCTTTTATTTGAAAATTATTTGGAAATTATTATTCTATACCATATTGCTACTTAATCACCCTAGAAAAAGTGCCAATGATCATAGGAAATTAGGGTTTTCCTTTCCGATTTCAATTCGAAGTGAAATAGGGTTTTTCGTGTATCCGTCGTGTAATTATCCGGTACGGAGCGAGGATCAAATTTGGTGCTTAAGAGTGACTTTTGGGTGAGAAATAATATGTGATTAGAAGAAATGATAAAAAATTAGTGAATTGGAAGAAGAAAAACCTAGTACGTGTGATTTAAGGAAAAACGGTGTGAACCGACGTGAACCGTGCACTACCGATTGAACACACCGCTTGACCACCACTTTCTTACCATACAAGCTCATTAATATTTGAGCAAAATATCCTCTCATTTTCCAGCTAGCTTTGACCAAATTTTAGGGCTAAAAATGCAAGAAAGAAAAAGAAAATTTTGGTTGGTATTAGTGGTGACAAGTGTCACTCAACCATGGCTACTTAAACAAGCCAAAAGTCCAACCTTCTTATCCTTCATTTTGCTCCATTTCCCACCATTTTTCTGCTGCTTGGCTGAGACAATAGAGGAGAGAAAGAGAGCAAGAAGCAAACTTCCTTCTTCTTGAGTTGAGCCATCCAAGTGAGGAATTAAAATTCTAAACCGATTAAAGTGTGAGTTGTGAGCTTGAGAAGCTAGGGCAACCAAGAATTCCTAGAGGAGGTGAAGTATTACTCTTGAAAGCTTCATTTGTTGACGTATAAGGCTAAACCATGGCTTTGGTTCTTTTATTTTGGTTTAAGTTGTTGTATAATTCATGTTGTGGTTGGATTAGTAGTGATACAAGTTGTTATGATGATTTAAAGGTGATGTATGTGAGTTAGGGTTTGAGGTATTTGCTGCCTATACTTGCTATATGGATGATATATGTTATATCTAAACTTATATAAGTGGTTGTATTGATGATTGGAGCAAGAAATTAAGAAAGGATGCATTGAATCCCAAAATTTCCAGATTTCTGGAAAATTATAGCCCTATTCTGTCCGATTTTATTACATCATGCTAGAGGAGGAATTAGGCTTAGCATAAAACATGAAGGTTGTAGATAATGATAGTTTATACATTCCTACAAAATTTCAGTTCAATCCGAGCAACCTAGACTGTGAAAGGACAAAAATATCCTCGCTGCCCTAGGATATTTCTAGTGATCCGTTTTGGACAGTTCATCCAATTGACTGTGTTTATTCACTATGATCCGTGTGGATTTAGCCATTTGCCAAAACACGAAAGTTTTAGTACTCTGTCTCAGATTTTAAATGCCTCAAAGAATGCCTTAAATGGACTTTGGTAGCCTGAGATATGACCATTTAAATGTAGTACGGTTACTTAGCCGATTAGTTGGAACCTGGTTCTGTGAACTGGGAATTTGATTAGGTTACACTGGAAATTAGACCAAGTGATCTTCATGAAAGTTGTAGAGCTTCGTCTTAGCTTCAAAATGGTATAATTTACACACCAATCGGATAAGCATAGCCTCAGATTTGTTCTTTCCGCAAAACCCTATCAAATCTATCTTTTACTAAAGCTCATTTCCACACTTGTTGTTCACTTGAATTTTTGTACTTATATGACTTTGAGCCTATGGAATGGCTATTGAAATGAGATGATATTGTGTGTGACTTTGGGATTGATTGAGGAAAACAATGAAGCCATAAATGGCTGAAAAAATAGGTAAATACAAAGGGCATGCTGCCCAAATTTTCGCTCGAGGGCTAAGTTTCTATTTGAACTTGTATACTTTTGTTTGGCCAATACCATGACCGGCTTTCCATTTTAAAACATGATGCCTCTTTAGTTTAACACTTCAAATGCTACTTACTCCTTCCCAAAATATAGAGGTATGATTTATGTAACGACCCCACCTCCCCCTAAGGCGTACCAGAGGGTTTAGCGGGCCGCCTGCCCAGCTCTCGCCGGGACTCACTCACTTACTACATTCCTCAAGTAAATACAAGGTACAACTCAAATAATACATCCAATTCTCCAAAATTACATATCTTAAGCGAAGCGGAAACCAATTCTAAGCGTAAAATATAGATTTACATCCGATTCAATTTCAAATATTTATACAAGCCCAAAAGTACATAAACCAAAACCAAAACTAAACTATAAAAGATGTACACCATCCAGCCACACAAAGATCCAAAAACAAGTTCTTCCTTTACTTCGATCCCTGTGGGGAGAAAAAAATAATAGGGGGTGAGCTAGAAGCTCAGCGAGTGACCAGTAAAATCAACAGCCAAGTATATTTCACAATAAAGCATTGATATGATGTCATGATGCAGTAATCAAATGTTCATTTATTGCTCATGTGAGCCATTGAAGTTCTTGTACTTAAATATCCAATGCTCGTTTAGATCAAGTAACCGTGAAACAAAAGTAAGGAGCCATCGTGCTCCAAAGAATGTGTAAACAATAGTAGAGACATTGGTTCTAAGCACAAGACTTTCCAGGAACCCATTGGAGCCAAATTATGTCATGGCACACACCCGAACCCCAAATGATATGCAAAGGAGTAATAAATGCAAGAATTAGTTCAAATGTAACTTTGGGAACAGTCGAGGGATCACTCACTCAAACTATAGTGCTTCAAGTAGTCACGTTCAATTATACTCCAGGTTTGGAGTCCAGATCTGCGATAGAAATCCAATTTGAGAACTTTGAAACACGAGTAAGATTTGAAACTTAAACGTTCCGTTCATAAGAATCAACCAATTGAAATTCATTTGAAAGGCATTCGTGAAACACTTGCTCGTTTTTCAAATCATAAGGTTTTTGTAGCATATATACTTGGAAACAATACTTGAGTTAAAAGTACAAGGAAATATAAGTTTACATTGGCCATTATATCTTTTCCTCAAGAGTACAAGTTCGTTTAGGTTTCCAACGTATAACCATCGATAACAAAGTAGCAAAAGTTCTCGCTAGTTCAAGTGGTAATCACTTAACCTTCACTCAAGTTGCAAATATAATTTTCTAGTTCTCGAGTAAAAATTCGGGCAGCATGCCCTTTGCGTTTACTTAGTTTTCCAGCCATTTAGGCTTCATTATTTTTCCTCAACCAAAACCCAACATCACATATATCAGTAATTCATGACAAGAGCCGTTCCATAGGCTCACAATATCATAATAATAAGATTCACAACGATAGCAAGTGCAGAAATTCAATCTAGCACAAAACAGATTTGACGTATGAAAGCGGAAATAACATATCTGAGGCTACGCTTATCGGATTGAGGTGAAACCTATGTCATTTCGAAGCTAAGACATAGGGTTACAATGTTCATGAAGGTCACTGAGTCCAGTTTCTAATGTAACTTGGTCAAATTCTCAAATTACTAAACCAGAAACCAATTCGTCGGCTGTTTAAATGCAGAACACTGTAATGGTCATAACTCAGAGTACACAAGTCCGAATCAGATGTTCTTAGAGGCATTTTAAAGCTACTTCAGAACACTACAACTTTCATGTTTTGGCCCATAGCTAAATCAGAATGGATCCTGGTCAAAAAACGTGATAAACTGGACTTAACTGAAGAAACGGACTGCTGGGAAATACTTAGAACAATAAGGGTATTTTGGACTTTTTACGTCCTACGTTGCTCCGATTGAGCTGAAATTTTGTAGGAACCTATAAAATTCCATTATATACAACTTTGCTTCTTTGAGCTAAGGCCAATTCGGCCTCTAACACACAGATACAAATTCGGACAGAATGTTGGGAAAATTTTCCAGATTTTGGAATTTTGAGTTTCTAGTGCAACTTTCCTTAATTTCTTGGTCTAATCACTACCACAACACCTTATAAAACTTCAATTGCAACATATAAGCATCTTACAACAATTTGGGCAGAATTTCCACAAGCCCTAGTTCATCAAATAAATTGGGGAAAACTACTAAAACATGCTCATCATCCATGATCTCACCACAAGAGCAAGTTGCCAAGCTTAATTTAACAAAATTGAAAGTAAAACTTAGAGAGATAAGCTCTCTTACCTTGACTAGAAGTCACTACAAGTAGCCCAAGCTTTCTCCTTCAAAAATCACACCACAAGCCACTAGCTAGTCACTCAAGAACAAGTTTAATCGGTTTACTTTGTTGGATTTCTTCCTAAGTTGTTGGATTTGAAGATGAAATGAAGAAATTTCTCTCTTGTTCTTCCCCTCTCTCTCTCTCGGCTCCTTGGCAGAAAATATGAAGAGAAATGGAGCTTAGTTGCCTTATAATAAAGCAAGAGGATTAGGACTAATGGTGTCCACAAATTGGGCAAACACTTGGACTAATCTTGGCCACAAAATTTTTCTCTTTCTTTCCTTGCCTTTGAGCCACAATTTCCGGTCAACCTTGCTGCAATTTAAGAAGATATTATGTACAAAAGTCAACAAACTTGTTGGGTAAGAAAAATGGTGGTCAAGCAGTGCGTTCAATCGGTAATGCGCGGGACCCGCCGGATCGCGCCGTTTTTCTTAAAAACTCACGTACTAGGTTTTTCACTTCCCATTCACAAACCTTATATCATTGCCACTAGTCACATCTTATTTCTCACTTAAAAGTCAGTTTTAATCTCCAAATTAATTCTTACTCTGTACCGAAAATTCATCCGGCTAAAATTCGCGAAAACCCTAATTTCGCTCCAAACTTGAAACCGAAGCGTAAAACCCTATTTTCTAGATTTATTTACACTTAGTGTGAAATATTTGGGTAGTGGGCTTTGATAAATAATAATTTTCAAATAAAAGGGTATTTTAGTCCTTATCGGAAAGCCTTAAAGAGCTGGCTCTTTAAGCTGTTTATGCGGACCGAATTTCTTCCAGATTTATGTGGGCCGGATTCCTCACAAAACTCTATTCACCAGAAATTTTTCCTTTTCTTCTGCCTCGGGGCGTTACAATTTAGGGTTTTCTCGGCCACAAGTGAACCACTTTTAAGTGAGGTTTTAAGGGTGAACGTAAGGTAGTATTGTCCTCCTTTTCACATGATTTTATCATGACGTTTAGTCTATACTAGCTGCTTGGGTATGAGTTGATTTTGAACTATCTAAACGATTCCGAAAACAATATTTTTAGCCTATCTTGTTGGAGTCCGAGTTGTCTTTGGTCCAAGTGTTTTCCGCCGGACATTTTATAACCCGCTTGAGTTAGTTTTGTGTTTGGGTTATGGAACCCTAGTCATTTTCGTCCTCCGATCCAAATATCCCCTTTTCACTATAAAGGCGTCTTTATACGTTTTACTTATCATTTACCGGTTTTTCTTTGATTTCACTTACTTGTTTGTGCTAGATAGACTGTAATATTCCTTCTCATTTACTCTTAGGTTTTCTCGGTGACTGAGGTAATATCCGGAAGGATATTTGCACGTAGTTTTACGTAAATAGGTGAGTGTTCCTTGTTTGTTATATTTTCTTGACTTATTGGCTTGTTATTATTGATTGATAATGTGTTAAGTGCTTTTAATGATTGTTAAAACGAGTTTTCTAGGCGAGTGTGTACTTTATCGCACTCGACCTAAATAAATGTGAAATTTTCAATGATTAATGATTAAATGCTAGTTGCGCATGAATGTAAGCCGTTTGGCTGAACTGGGCCCTGCCCTTCGTTACCGATCGACTCGAGCCAGAAGCGGACTCGGTCGGGCGATATGGTGACCCTAGGTGTGAACGTTTGGTATACTCGAGTATTACCTTGAAGTCTGGTGGAGCCCGACCAATGTCTGGGAAGGGGGTGAATGAAATGAACGAACGAACGAGGGTTTTACATACAAAAATGCATTTTTAAGTGAATGGAGGAATAAGGGGAATGTCAGGAGAACGAAATAACGAACAAATGGCTCCTTGTGAGCCTGTATCCTTTTAATGTATGTGTTATTATCGTTTTCCATTGTAAATGTTACTTGAGTTATTGAAATTCTATATTTAATGTTTTGGATGGATTGCTGCTTATGTGTTCGGAACCTCACTGAGCTTTTAGCTCATCCCTTTAGTTTTGTCTTCCTTAATAAGGGAAGGCGAGTAAGGACGAGAGGTTTGTATAGACTAGCTTGGTCTAGTTCTTTGATTTTGTAATGGTTCTCGCCCTAGTGCTTGGCACGGGCTGGTTGTATGGTGAATTGAGAACCTTTGTATATTCGACGGTTGTACTTCCTTCTGAGATAACAATGTATATAATTTTGTTTTAAGTTTTGGATCCTTGTTTTGCTCTTTCTTGTGGTTTTATTTCTGATTTGCTTGAGTGAACGACTGAGTCCCGGCGAGAGTTGGGCAGGCGGTCCGCCGAACCCTTTGGTTCGCCTTAGGGGGAGGTGAGGCTGTCACATAGCACATCTTTAGCAGACAGATCACACAGTAGCAGTCAGTTAGATACAAGCAAAAGGAATCGCATGAAAGTATCGGGTCATCCAAAGTACTATATACTAACTAGGCCAATGGTACAAAAGCAACTGACTAACAGTTTCCCCCCTCTAGGCTCCGTCCATAATCTTACGAGAATAACACAATTTATATCTTAGGCAGGGTTAATCATCCTTAGTGATACCCTAACACATCGCATGACATTCCATAGAATAAAATTTCTAGTTCGCCCAAGTCATTTCTAACCTAGGCTCTTTTCTATTTAGTAGTCGGGTACAAGAATCCCAAAATAAGATAATTCACAACTCGGGCTGGCCAGTCCCAAGAGTAATTCATCTATAATCGAGATTCTTACCTAACATACAAATCCATTACCTCCAAGTACCATGATAAAGGTAGCTTATGCTCAAAAGAGCACTTAGACATTTAAACGCATTCACGAAATCAGGACCACAACACCACTTGGCCCAAACTCACTCCGCGCAGAGACCATGCGAAGCAGCTATGATACCACCTGTGATGGCCCCACCTCCCCCTAAAACGAACCAAAGGGGTTAGCGGATCCCCTGCCTAGCTCTCGCCAGAACTACGGAGTCAAATCACTTAAAACCCTACAAAATGCGCGAAAGAACCCAGAGAAAGCAAACAATTGGGAACCACAAAGCCAAAACATAATTTACCAATCCATACGGTGAAATGGGACTTCGATAAAATACTCCAACGAAAACGAAAACAAAACGAAACTCGGCCACGTCACAATCCGGCCGGATTCAAGGCAGTAGCCACTTCAATTTTTTCAAACTGCCCTGTTAATCCGGCCACCTATCCGGCCAAGAACTGGCCGGATATACGGCCGGATTCTCCTGAACAGTTTCCCACCAATTTTTTTTTCTTTTCCGATCAAATCCCACTCTCGTTCAAATCCCCACCGGATACAAGTAAAGTTTATATAGACCCATGGAACGTACATTCACTAACAAATACACGAAAGAAACATGAATAAACACTTTTATACATATGTTGGGATTTTACAAGTTAAAGTGTGATGCTTGATCAAAATACAATTAGGGTTTTCAACCACAGAGGAGCTATACTAAAGAATAGCTAGAGCTCGCTCTACTCCTTTCTTCAAAATCACGGTTCAAAAGTGTTGTTCCCTGTAAGGAAAACAAAAGGTAACGGGAAAGGGGTGAGTTTACGCTCAATGAGGTACCACAATACTAACAGTCAAGAATCATGGAACTCCATTTTCAATCGTTCACATAGGCATACCAAATAAGGAAATAAACAAACACTTCAGATAGTAAGTATACAGGTAGCTCTCAGGAGCCAAATTTCCCATTTGCAATACTTGATCCCAACTCGTTGACTCTCCGTCAATGCTCGAAGAAGTAACATGACCGTAGACCCCTTTTATGCCAAATTCCGTTCACCAAACATACCCCTTACCGGGCCCGAACGCCAAACAGGAATAGGAATGGCAATACTCGAGTATACCGGAATTAAGAGTCTCAAAATCCAAAGATTCCCCAGGAACAGGCACCCATGGATTGTCAATTTTCTCGACCAAGCCCTTGCTGGCTCGATTTAATTAACTCCCCATGAGGTTGAGCTCAGGTTTAATAGGAAGGTCGTTGGATACACTTCCAAACTACATCCTAACAGGCACAAGTAACAGGTTCAAATTCATAACAGGCAAAAGTAACAGATTCCAGTTTATACAATACGGGCAAGAGAACGAGTGTGATAAAGTACACCCTCGTCTCATTCAGAGTAAACAGAGTTCATAGTTTTTCATGTCACAGATTTCAAGTATAGATAAACCAATTAAGCAGCAATTCAGGGGAGTGGTACACTCACCAGTTCAAGCAAGGATAACTTCAAAAGTTTCCTTCCCAAGTATGGCTTTAATCGCCGGCACTTCCTAGAACAGTCAAGGGAAAACACTTAAGACTCGACTCCAAGACTTAGTGAATGGAATTCGCAGGTGAGACTCGGTTGTGAGTCATGTGTCTATCCACATGAACCATTAATGCAAAACAAAGATGTGGCTTTGGAGTAAAAAGATAACAGTTAGTCCTAAAGGCATGAACGACCTCAAAGCCCTTCACCTCTACCCAAAAGCCATACCTACAATGATTTACCATCTCCAAATTTGAAGTGGAAAAATGAGATTAAGAACAATTCTAGGAAAACAGGTTTTTCCAGTTTTGCGCAACCCTATATGAAAATTCATATCTCAAGTGTCGTAAGTCCAAAATTGATAAAATTTATACCAATGGAAAACACATTCAAAGAGCTACAACTTTCCAGAAAACACCATTGTAAGATTCAGAACACAAGTCAGTCAAATTCGAGCCTCAAGTTGCTGCTTCAACCAGCACAAGACAGAACAGGTATGCAAATTCAGTCAACTTTGAAAAATCATAGATATTCATAGAAATCAAGAACAATCATGATATTTGGATGGTAGGCAGTAATCTGAATCTAGTTTCAAACGCAACAAACAGAACTCGATTCCGATAATTCTACATCAAGTTATAGCAGATTTCCCCAGACTGCACAGAAGTTCCTACGAAAATGTTGGCAGCACCTTCCTTTGTTTTTCTTTACTTTTCCGTCCCAACCTCAACACCAATCACTTCTCAATTCCACTACAATTGCACCCACAAATCACAAGCTATCAAACACATTTAATTAGGGCCACAATACCCTTCAAATACAACCAAGTGGTAGCTCAAAATAGAAACCCTAAAGCTAGAATTTTCCGCACAAAACTGAAATTTTTCGCAAACAACCACAATGAACACCCGAAGGCTCCATTTTACACAATATAAAGCTATCATTCCATGGCCAACCATAATCATCATATGAAAATAGAAAAATCACCATTAAAATCTGAAATTTAGCTAACTCCACTTTAATCCATGAAATCTTCCATAAAACAACCTATTTAGCCACCACTAGTCACTAATTTACCATTATTAGGAACAAAGAATAAGTTTCTAAGAAAAATACCTTGACACCTCAAGAAAGGTAGTAGCTTAGGGTTTCCTCCTCCAAAACAACTCCACCAAGACCTTTAATCTTCCTTAGCAAGTCACTTTTGTGGACAAATTTAAGATTTAATCAATTGGATTTCAAGATATAAGCAAGAAATGGAAGCCAAAAGTTGAAGCTTGCTCTCTTCTTTTCTCTAATGGAGTTCGGCCAAGAAGGGTGCAAATGAAGGTGATTTTGGGTCAAAATTGATGTTTTAGTAAAGGTAAGAAAGGTAGTTAAAGTCCAACTTTGAATAGGAAAGCGACATGTGGCACCTTTTATGCTTAAAGCTATCTTCTTGTCTCCCCATGGTTAACCCATCTAGGTAACATCTAATTATCTCCTAACACCTAGTAATTTAATCCCTTTATGCAAAATTTAACCTAATTGGCTTAATTTATCTCACTTAACGCATTAGCGGTTCCCACGTCCAATATACACTCCTAATATTTCATGAACTAACTTATACTAGAAAAATAATTTAAAACTATATTTACTTATAAAAATATCTATGAAATTAATATAATAACGAAAATATAGAAAACGTTCGCAAAGAAAGAAAATAATGCCTAGAAATTAAGAAAATTTTCGGGTTCTCACAAAATGCAAGTGTATCATTGATTCCATTTTCCATTGCGAGGAATGCTTGATCTGCGGGAGATGAAAGATACAAATATTACTCTTCAATTATCTAATAGGCCTACAAAGCATCCGATTGGTATAATTGAAAATGTCATCATTAAGGTGAAATCATTTTTTATACTGATTGGCTTTATTGTGTTTAATATGTAAAAAGACATGCATTTACCTATTAAGTTAGGTCTTGTTTAACCACCATCGAAACTTTAATTGATATTCAAGAAAGTAAATTGACCTTTAGAGTAAATGATGAAGAATTAAAGTAAATTGGCCTTTAGAGTAAATGGTGAAGAATTAAAATTCAATCTTAATGAAAGTAAGGATTTTGATTTATAGTATGGAAAAGCTTTTAAATCTAAGGAGGTTAATGTTATATAAGAGTTGTATAAAGAAGCTTATCGTATTGACACTCTTGATTTTCATACTTATAAGATGCCTAATATGAAGAATAAAGGAAAAGAGATCCTTAATTCTAAAGTTCAAGTGGATAAAGGTAAGAAATCAAGTAGACTTCGGGATTGTTTCAAATGTTTCTCAAGAAATTCTCATACATATTGTGATCATGCTAACTCTTATTTGTTTGCTGATGAGAATGATTTGGAGAAAGGTGTGAGAACTTGCAAAATCCCTCATACTTTCTTAAAAATTTCCTTTTATTTTGAATAAATTACTTTATAATATCTTTTCAACTCATTTACTCCCTCCATAGTAGTAATACCTAATAGAATTAAGAGGTTTACCTTTAGTTTTATCGTTAGAGTAAAATAGGATTTTTGCATATTTTGGTAGTGTGATTAATTGGTGAGGTATGTGTACTAAATTTGGTGGTTAAGAGTGAGTTTTAGATAAGATAAAGTGTGTGATTAGAAGTGTTAATAATAAGTTAGTGAATCATAAGTTAAAACCCTAGTACGCGCGAGTTAAGGAAAAACGGCTCAAACCGACGTGCACCGTTTGCTACCGACTGAATACACCACTTGAACACTACTTTATTACCTTAATCTCCTTGTTTTTAATTGAGCTAATTAGCCCTTAATTAACTTAAAGTAGCTGAAAATAATGACCAAAAGAAAAGAGGAAAAAAAGAAAAATTTTGAGATTTAACATTGAAGCGACACTTGGCGAAAATCCAACCAACTTTGACCAAACAAATTTCCTTCCTTCTTATCACCAAATTGGCTTCATTTCTCCTTCATTTCTTTCTTGTTGGCTGAGAGTGAGAGGAGAAAAATAGAGAGGAAAGTTAGCAACTCCAACCTTGAATCCATCTTCGTTTGAGTGAAATCAACCAAACCAAACCGATTAAACTTACCTTTTGGTGTTTGGAAAGCTTGGTGTGGTGAAATTTTGGAAGATAGTGGTTTGTTTTTCACTTGGAAGAATCTTTTGAAAGGTATAAACCTTGAACTTTCTTTTCTCTTGTTTAATCTTGTTAATTTGGTATAGAAGTTTTTACTCTTGGATTGCTATGGCTACTTATTTAGTTTTTGATGGTGTAGTGGAATGGCTAGCTAGGGTTTGCATTTTTTTCAACCTTGATTATGGTTTTCTACCTAGTAAGTAATGGTATTGAGCTAGGATATGAATGTGGTGAAGTGCTTGGTTATGAATTTTTAGAGTAAAAGTTGAATTTCCAGCACTAATAGTGATTCTGCCCTGTTTTTGGAACCCAATTTAACTGTATATTCATCCTTGATAAAGGCCAAATAAGTTCTTACTCAAAACATGAAAGTTGTAGGGAATTGAGTTAACTATCTACCTACAAACTTTCAGCCCAATCGGAGCATTGTAGCTTGTGAAATGACTAAAATACCCCTGACTGCCCAAATGCCCTGTTTAACCGACAGCTTTCTGTTTTCTCTGAGATTTCAAATTTTGAGCTTGAAAATTCAAGAACTGGGTGTCGATCTCTTCATAGGAAATGTAGGTCTCTGTCTTAGCTTCGAAACGTCATAAAATTTGACCAATCCGATAAGCGTAGCTCCAGTTATGACCAAAAATCCGAAAGATGACAAACCTATTATTTAGCCATTCGTCTTTAAAACTAGTTTCCAGCTTTGATTTTGATGGTTGCATTGCTATAATTGACTTGTTTTTGAATGATATTAAGCTTACTTGAATAGCTATTTTGTTAATCTGGCTTATATGTTGAATTTGGGCTGAGTTGAGGAAAAAAATGAAGCCATATATGGCTTAAAAATAGCTAAATACAAAGGGCATGCCGCCCAATTTTTCACTCGAGGGTTAGGCTTATGTACTCGCGACTTGAGCGGAGATTTGAGGTCGAATTGGACTTGGATCGTCTATGGCAGTCAAGTTTCCTTTAGTCAAGGTATATAAACTGAAATTTTTTGCCGGAACTCGTACCCTTGAAAAGTAAAAGTCGCCACCCTTTCAAAATACAATTTTTTTCGGTCTTTGACTCTAAATGCGACTTCCAAAGTCTAAATCACTTCTTGATCAAAACTAAACGAGCGAGCATGAATTTCGGGAGTTTGATAAGTAACTTGAAGACTACTACTTAAACGAGTTTCGGGTACTTGATTTTCTTCAAGCGAAACTCCTGTGTTTCAAACCCTAGTTGATTTTAAACTCTTGCATAATATTTTATCGCAGATTTGGACTCCATCCAAGGAGTTGCACCTGGGCATAACCTTGCAAAGCACTAGACCTTTGGTGAGTGCTTCCAAGTGCATGTTTGTACTTGATACTTGCTTTTACATGTTTTACCAATGGGCTTAGACACTATTTGACTTGTTTGAATGGACAAGGGTATACTTTGTCGCACTTGTCCTAAACGTGACTTGTTCCTGTGCATTGAGTGCACATGACTTGATATACCTGTCTATGTGAGAGCACTCTAGAATTCCAGAAACCCTGAGGCTAGTTAATCGAGTCGAGCCGGCAAGGGCCTGGTCGATTAGATAACGAACCCTCGGTCTCTTGTTTTGTCCAGTGGAGTGATATCTCCTCGACTAATCGGTATACTCGAGTATTACCATGCGTGTTTCTCTGTGATGTTCGGGCCCGACAACGGGGTTGAATGGTGGACAGATTGGCATAAAGCAGGGCACTACTGGGCTGGTTACTTTACTTGAAAGTTGACGGAGAGTCAAATAATTCTTGATCAAGCTATGGCGGAGCTATTTTGAAATAGCGGTTGTATCCTTTCACTTGATATGTTAAATATCTATTGCTTGGCTCATTTTCTGGATTTCATATGCTCACTATTTTGATACTTATGAATTTAAATCATGGTTAACTTGCTATTTGGGTCTGCATGATGTTTTTGAACCTCACTGAGTTTTAGCTCACTCTATTAGCTTTTGTTTTCCTTACAGGGGGTACGAGCCAGAGCGTCAGATTGGTACAGGCTAGTGTAGTCTAGTTTTTGGATTTTTGCGATTGTACTCGCGCTAGTGCTCGACTAGGTTTGATTGTACCTGGATTGTAAACACTTTGACATATTTGGGTGTGTATGAGCTTTGGAGTTGGATTTAAGCATCAATGTATATGTTAAGTTTGAAATTGTTGTTTTATTTCCTTTCTATGGTTGTAAGTTATTTTCTTGAGTTAAGGGTGAGTGAGTCCTGGCGAGAGCTAGGTAGGCGGCTCGCCAAACCCTAGGGTACGCCCTAAGGGGATGTGGGATCGTCACAGGTGGTATCAGAGCCTAAGTTTGAATTGAACTAGGTAGATTGAGTGATTTATACCTGGTATTGCTTGGTTATGATAGTCTAGGATTTCACACTCGAGAATAGGTGTTTAGTCTATCTTTATTTGTTTAACTTGCTCATTCTTGTGATGTTGCTTGTAATGTAGGTTATGGAGGGTAAAGATGCGAGTAGGAGTGTCGGACCATCTCGGTCAGTACCTACCTGCCAGGAGCACCTTGAGGGGCTTGTATGTCGTGTACTTACTTATCAGGAGTATCCTGGTGGACCAGTGTGTCGGTAGTCTCCGACGCTTAAGATTCGACACTGCGACTGCTGGAAGACTTACTCCTACCTCGATAGGGTAGTACTTACGATTGCCGATGAGAGAAGATGATTGGGTAGCGCCAATCATAGGTGCCAGACGGAGATAGAGCGTCTGCAGGCAGTCCTCCGAGTCCAGGGTGCTAGGATCTGAGAGCTTGAGGCTTCGGTTCTTGAGGAGCAGGAACAGACCAAATGCCTTCAGGGAGCAGGCTCAGGCGGCTAATGGTCACCTTGTTCTGGTAGTTAGAGACATGAGAGACCGGACCGACCGTATTTTGACTGAGTGTGGGGCCCTAGTAGAGGAGGTGGTGCAGGACTTGGCCGAGGAGGGTCAAGGGCATGCAGTCCCTAGTGATCCGGAGAAAGATCCTGAGGATGACCCGGAGGAGGAGCCGACTGCACCAGAGGAGGAGGCAGAGTCGGTCACATCGGTTAATAGTTAGGGTAGGAAATCTAGAGTTTTGAGGGATTGCGTGAGATAGTTAGGGGCATAGATGGGTGACACGTCATCTTTTGTTTTTGTTATTGGCATGTTAAGGTTGATGTATATAAAGCTTGCTTTTTGTTCTATGTCCCTTGGTTGTTATGAGCTTTTGACTATATTAGGTTGGCCTGTACGACACTTTCTAACTTGTTATTTGATTCATTTTGTTATGTATATAAAGGAAATGTTTATTTTAAATGTGTTTTATTGTCTTTGCTTTATGATTGGGAAATGTTTTATTTGAGCTTTATAGCTACTTTATTTTGTTTATATTTATATAGTCTACCATTCAAGAAGCATGGAAGGTAGAAGAAGTCAGGATCATAGAACTACCCAAGAACATGGTTCTAACCGTGGTCGTAGGGCTAGACAGGCACAGGAACCGGTGCAAGAACCGAGAGAGGAAAGTGTGACAGCCCCACTTTCCCCTAATGCGAACCAAAGACGTTAGCGGACTGCCTGCCCAGCTCTCGTCAGGACTAACGGTGCAGGCAAACACGATCTATGACGTTTCAGGAAAATAATACGCGCTCACACAAGCCGAAATCGTAAAATAGCCAAACGCAAACTAAACCGTCGGTGAATAGTGGGTGCCATGTCATATAACTCGGAAAAATATTCCCAAACTAAATAGGACACATAAACGGGGTTAAAACAGTGTTATACACATACATTTGTAAATTTACAAAACAAAAGGGAGATAATTGGATCAAAATACATTTAGGGTTTTGCCTAAAAGGAGCTATTCAAATTACATTCACATAAGCTCAACTCGGCAACCAACATTCATAGCCTTTCCAAAAGTATTCAAATTCCTGTAAGGAAAACAAAAGGAATAAAGTGAGCTTACGCCCAGTGAGATACTACCATTCAAGCAGCAAAGTTCATATAAGCATAAAGCTTTTCATTCCAATTCATCAAAAGTAAGCCAATAGCATGCATCAATAGAGTTAATAAAAGGATACGGGTGGCTCTCAAGAGCCCCTTTCCTCACTTGCATTCTTGATCGGACCTCATTGACCCTCCGTCAATGTTTAAGAGTAACCAACCGTAGGCTCCACTTTACTTCCATTCCTTCCACCCAACATACCCCTACCGGGCCCGAACTCCAAATTGTAGAAATTTGGTAATACTCGAATATACCGGAATCAAGAGTCTCACTACTACAAGATTCCATATAACAGTCCCCATGGCTCGTCAACTTTCACAACCAAACCCTCGCTGGCTCGATTCAATCGACTACCAATGGGGTTGAGCTCCGTAGTAACAGTAAAAGCCGTTGGATCTTCGTCCAAATAACACCAAATCCAGTTTTCCATGTACATTTCAAGTACCACAGTGAAACAGTAGACAGTCGTATATAATACAAAAGGGGTGAGGGCGATCAAGTACACCTTCACTTTAATCAGTTTCAACAGTGCAAATAAGCCTTCAAGGAATCAAGTTCAATATAATAAAGCCACATTGTAAACAAACAAGTGAGTAGTACACTCACCAAGCAAGCAAATGATATTTCATATACTTCCGCCCAAAGAGCGTCCTGAACCACCGTCACGTCCTAAAACATTCAAATAAGCACAATAAGACTTGATTCCAAGTCATAACCAATTCCATATCTCACCAAAATAAGGTTCCATTAGAACGTATAAGTACTAAAGTAAGCTAGGGAAAATCTGGAATTGAAAGTTAAGCTCTAGGACCTAAAAATAGTTTTGATGTCCTTAAGCGTATTGGACACAACTGGCACTACGATTATCGAATGGAGGTTTAATATACACCGTTGTAGTGCAATGTTGAAGAAGGCTACAATGTTGAAGAAGGCCACTCAGTCTAGTTTGTAGTGCAACTAGGTCAAAAGTTCAATATACTAAACCAGAACCGCATAAACAGGTTAACGAACCGTATTCTGGTTAAATAACCATAATTCAGGCTACCAAAGTCCAATTCAAGTGATTCCAAAGCCATCCGAAAGCTAAGATACCAGGATATATTTCTTAAGAAGACATAAATAACCAAATCAGTAGTAGTCCTGGTCAAAACAACTAATTACAGAAGCTGGTCAGCATGTTCGGGTAGAAACAGGGCAGCAGGGGTATTTTGGTCTTTTCATAGGATTCGTTACTCCGATTGCCGTGAAATTTTGTAGGAAACTATAAAATATCATTCCCTACAACTTTTATGTTTTAACACAAGGCTAATTCGGCCTCTAAATATGAGGAACAGGACCGGGCAGAATGGGTTGACTTGAAACCCTAATTTCCAGAATTTCCTTTCAATGCGGAAATTTTCCGCAAACAACCACAATTTACGCATTCTAACTTCTTTCTAGATCATTTCCAACCATCATACAAAGCCATACCATAATAATCATATTAAAACAGAAAAAATCATGATTAAATAGAAAAATGTCATCAATCTCACTAAAATCATGAACTAACCCACAAAAACATCTCTTAGGCTACCACAAGCCATTAATTAAACATCATCAAGAACAAAAGAGGAGTTTCTTAGATACTCACCTTAAAATACAAGAAAGGAAGCAACTAACCACCTTAGCCTTCCAAGCAACTTCACAACCAAGCTTAACTTCACTAAACTAAGAGGTTTTATGGAGTAATTTGAAGATTAAACGGTTGAACTGAAAGATTGGGCAAGATTGGAGACTATAAAATTGAGAGAGTTTTTCTTCTTTTCCTCTTGCAAGGTTCGGCCAAGAAGCTTGAAAATAAAGGGTAATTTTAGTCAATTTTGATTTATTTGGTAAAGGCATGAATAGTGGTCAACAAGTAAGAATTAATCTTATGGTGACACTTGTCACCCTATTTAATGCATGCATATCCCTTTGTTCCTCTCACACCAATCCACTTGGTAACCTCTAATTATCTCATAACACCCGGTAAACTAAACCCAGTATCCAAAACTTAACCTAACTGGCCGAATTTTTTCGAACTTTCTGCACTAGCGGGTCCCACGTCCGATATATGTTCTTAGTTTCTCAAAATCTAACCGATACTAGAAAAATCATCTAAAAACTATATTTACTCATAAAAATTAGTTAGAAAATTTTCTAATAAAGAAAATGCATAAAAGGCGTGCAAATAATTAAAATAAGGCCTAGGAATAAGGAAATTTACGGGTTCTCACACTCTCTCTCCCTTAAAAGAATTTCGCCCTCATAATTTTCTCACCTTAATGCACGAACAGTTCAGGATATTTCTTTCGCATCTCTTCTTCCACCTCCCAGGCAGTCTCTTCTATCCCATGATTTCTCGACTTTTCCCGAGCGAAAACAACTGCGACTAACTCCAGATCATGGGTTGGATAGTTTTTGTTCGTGGGGTTTCAATTTCTTAGAGGCTTTTTGCGTCAACACACGCCCCAAACCTTCTCTCCTGCCCAAACGCGGCAATCCTTACAAACCATACCAGTGCTCAAACGATGTTTCCCCATAGGAGTACTACTTTCAGGTCGTAGGGTAGACGAGCAGGTTTTGTATCTATTCTGTACATAAAATTGGGGTTGACAAATGAATGAGTAACACCGGGATCTACTAAGATTTTCGCAAATCGGTGAAATACCGAAATCGTACCTTCCTCAATTTCAGAAAAATCGGGGACCTGTTGTGGCTCCAGTGAATACACTCGAGCCGCTACCTTAGGTTTGGTCCCTTCCACCTTGGCCGGTTCGGAATTAGTCCTCGTCGATTGCTGACTCCCCTTTCCATCTCGTGATAGGACTGGACAAGTAACGAGCTGATGGTTTGCACTTCCACAGCGCAAACATTTTCCCTCCTTCTTCCAGCAATTGTCCTCCGCGTGGTTTGACTTTTCGTAATACTCGCAAGGTCCGCGTGCTGCAGAAGCCGAGCCTCCTCTCTGGCCTCTCCCCCCACTTGGCCGCCTCGTGACGGGCCCTCTCGTGACACTCCCGATATCCTTTCTCCTCCCGTTCCCCTCCCAAACTTGGAAGGGGTACTCTCATCCCCCTGCCCCGAACTACTTCCAGGAAATCCTCATTTTTTCGCCTGGAAGTTTCTCACCTGTAGCCTAGCATTCTCTACTGGTTGCACTTTCTCCACTGCATCGCTGAAGGCGTTAATTTGGGCTACCGCGAGGTCCTTCTGGATTTCTACGTTTAGGCCCTGGACAAATCGCCGTATTCTTCGTTGCTCGGTCATGATGAGTTCGGGCGCAAATTTGGATAGGCGGGTGAATTGGCTCTCGTATTCCGCTACAGATTGGGCCCCTTGGCGGAGTCGGATAAACTCATCTTCCTTTCTCTCCTGAACTAGAGGAGGGAAGAATTTAGCTTTGAATTCCCGCATAAAATTCACCCAGGTCCTGGGCGTTTGTTCCCATTCCCATTTTTGCCGAATAACGTTCCACCAGGAACGGGCCGCCCCTTCCAGTTGAAAGACGGCGAAGGTCACCTGTCTCTCCTCCGTATAATGTAGGGCGGCAAAGATATCCACCATCTTCTCTAGCCACCTTTCGGCCACGTCCGGATCGGGCCCCCCGATAAACTTTGGTGGGGCAAACTTCTGGAACCTCTCGAGAGCCCTATCCTCGCTCTCCACGTGGTTACCGGGGTTCCCAGGGTTCCCAGGGTTGGGGTTAGGGTTTTGACCCTATTGGTGTACCACTTGGGCTAGTAAATTAGTCATTTGCTGCATAGCAGCCGCTATTTGGATGTTAGGATCAACCCTAGGTTCAGGGTTAGGTCCAGATGAGGTTTCCCCAGTGCCCCTTTCAGGCGTGGGTTGCCTACCCCCGCATCCACGTCCTCGATCACTACGAGTGCCTTCCATCAATCTAAGTCGATCTAGGTCACAAAATAATTATACTGTTAAAGGGCACCTAACCCTTCTTTTCGTAGCACTAAACAGGAACAATTAAACAAGAATAATTAACTAAAACAACTACCTCGTAGAGCATTTAAACACATAACACATATACATAGAACACATAACCGGATCAAGCAATTATACAGAACAGTCAGTCAAGTACATACAAAGTCATCCCATGAAACAAAAGGGGTCCTCCAAAAGTACTATAGACAGACTAGATCACGAGTACAAAAGAACTCACGAAAAGTTTTCCCCCCTCCTAGGGCTCCGTCCATAATCTACGAAAATAACACCATTTATATCTTAATCAAGGTTGATCACGCTTAACCATACCCGAACAAATCACACGAAGTTCCATAGAATCGCATTTCTAGTTCGCCCAATCCTTTCTAACCTAGGCTCTCATCTCTTTCATATCCGGGCGCAAGAATCCCATCTAAAATGATTCACAACTCGAGCCGGCCGGTCTCAAGCGTAAATCATCCATACTAAAGATTCCTACTCGACATACATACCTAACTTCCTCAAGTTCCATGATAATGATCCTTACACTTATGACATGCACAGTTCATAGCTTACGCTCAAAAGAGCACTTATAGCTTTTGACGCATTCACGAAAGCAGGACCATAACACCACTTGGCCCAAGCTCTCTCCACGCAGAGACCACGCGAAGTGGCTCTGATACCACCTGTGGCAGCCCCACTTTCCCCTAAGGCGAACCAAAGAGGTTAGCGGACTGCCTGCCCAACTCTCGCCAGGACTAACGGTGCAGGCAAACACGATCTAAGACGTTTCGGGAAAATAATACGCGCTCACACAAGCCGAAATCGCAAAATAGCCAAACGCAAACTAAACCGTCGGTGAATAGTGGGTGCCATGTCATATAACTCGGAAAATATTCCCAAACTAAATAGGACACATAAACGGGGTTAAAACAGTGTTATACACATACGTTTGTAAATTTACAAAATAAAAGGGAGATAATTGGATCAAAATACATTTAGGGTTTTGCCCAAAAGGAGCTATTCAAATTACATTCACATAAGCTCAACTCGGCAACCAACATTCATAGCCTTTCCAAAAGTATTCTGTGAGGCCCCAGTCCGTTCATAAGTTGATTATAGGGTTATTCATTATTTTGTGCGGTTAAAATAAGGTTTTAGGGCTAAGGAGAAACCCTAATCTCGGTTAAGATTGAAAACCCTAACTTTGCTTATGATTAAATCCTAGTTTATGTGTTATTTGTAGGTTCAAGTTATAGTTCCTGTTTGGTATTCTAGTGTGTGTTTTGGCTCGAGTAAAAATAGGATTTCGTTTTAGTTTACAAACCTTAGATTAGTAAACCTTTAGTGTTATGATTTATTAGAAAGTTTAAGTTGGGTTTAAAAACCCTAATTTTGCCCATATTATATAAGTTGTTGTTTAATTGTTTTATATATGGAGAAAGTATGTTTAAGTATAGGTGATTAAACTAACAAAGTGATTAGTGAAGTAATTAAGCATGATTACATGTTTTAGATTAGATTAAGCTATGACCTATGGAGTTAATTGAAAGATTATCAAATGTTCGAGGGAAAATGTATAAGAAAGAGAAAGTTGGAGTGCAAGGGTTAAAAGTGCAATTGAGGAGCTTTTATGTGATTGGCTAAGCTTAATAAATATCCTATGGTCTTGACTATTATTATTACCTTAAGACTTGTAGGCTAATCACTAGACAAAATAAAACAAACTTGGAGAGCAAGAGAGAGAGGTAGAGCCGAGAGGAAGAGAAAGAAAAAAGAAAAGGAAAGCTTGCTTTGGTGCATCATTTTTGCTCTTCAATCTTGAGTTTGGATCTTGGAGAAACCACTTGAGCACTTGATTGTTGTGGGTGATCATCTACAAAGCTTGAATCAAAGGTAAATCATCTTCTTTGAAAGTTAAAATGTTGGGGTTTTACTTTCTAAGCTATGGAAATGATGTGGTATGTTGTGATTATGGATTTATATGGTGAATTTGATGTTTTATTGAAGTTTTATGGTTAATATTTGGTGATTTATGCTGCTGGAAATTTCGGTCAAGAGAGAGAAAAATTTGGGTTTCTTGCTTTAATGCTTTCCTTAGTTGTTTTGATTGAGCAATTGCCTTGTAGTGGTTGTGTTTGATAATTTGCCTCACTTGATTGGTTGGCTTCTAGTAAAATTCTGATTTGGGTTAAGAAACCCTAAACTCCATTAGGTTAGTTTAGTGTAGCCTATGGCTATTGAGTTAGGGTTTGTGTGTTTGGATGATTAGAACAAGTTCTATGGTGCAAGTAAAACTAGATTCAGGATTATGGTTAGTATTGGGTGATCTTGGGCTAACTTGTGAAGGAACTTTAGACCACTCTTAGACTTATATAAGTATGGTTGTTAGGGATCAATTTGGTTAGAAAATTCGCATAAGAACCATAGAAACGGACCGTGCGGTTGCGGCGCGCAATCCCGGCGAAACTGGAAAATCAGGGCAGTTCAGGATCCGAACTTCCGCTTTATTTTTCTTGATGTTTTGTGCGGATTCAGAAGTTCCTTAAATCATGAAAGTTGTAGCCTTATATGTTATAAATATTCATGTAAAATTTCAGATCAATCGGATTAGCGTAGCATGAGTTATAGACGAAATACTCAAGCCTGTTTTGACCATCAGATTCTGTGCGTTTTTTTGTTTAGCTTCTGCCTGTGACTTTTTCGGTTTTGATCCTGTGCGATCTGGGTTTTGACTCCTTCATAAGAAATGTAGATCTTGGTTTTGGGTTCGAAACGGTATAAAGTACGTCGCAATCGGAGTTCCGTAGTTCCTGTTACGACCAAAACAAGACCGATCGTCAGAACTGCCTGGAATCAGGACAGTTCTGACGGGTACTTTGACACTCAATTTTTGTTCTGTTCTGAGTGGATTCAGGTCTTGGCCAAAACATCAAAGTTTTACCCTTATGTCTCAGCTTTCTAATGCCTCTGGAATTTCATGATTTCGATTTGTGAACTGGGAGTTATGGTCCAGCAAACATACTCTGTCCGTTACTCTGAGTGCAAATTCCTGGAACGGTTTTCTGCACTTTCGACCCATCTCTGTTCAGATCCGGAGTTAGGTGTCTTCATGAAAGTTATATAATTTTCTCTTAGCTTCGTAACGGTACCTCATGTACCTTGATCCGACACTCGTAGCTTCGATTAGGCCCAAAACAGTTTTGATGGCAAGGTGGCTAGGCCGCCATTTCCGTTTCCGTTTTGCCGTTTCCGCACTTGCATGTGCCGATTTTGCCGTTTAGTTTATTTTAGGTATATTAGTAGCCGTTTATGATATTATGTGACGCAATCTTCTATTTCAGACGGTGGTGAGTTAGGTGGTGCCGGTGGGGCCTACTAGCTACTTTTCGCGGCACAAATTTCGAAATTTGCTCTTTTGTTCGTTGTGTAAGTATTCAGGCCGCTCTTACGTGTTAGTTGTTTATGTGGTTCGATAAGTATGAAAAGGGTACCTAGGCGAGGGTGTACTTTATTGCACTCGACCTAAACCCTAGTTTGCACACATATTTGTACATGACATATGTATATGAATCTTTTTGGAACTAAACCCCTTGAGCTTGTTGCTCGGGGTGACTTTTGAATAAATTTTGTGAAGTTTGTGAGTTTGGGGCCCGATCTCATGACCTAGATGGACTATTCGAGCCGGTTAGGGCTTGGTCGAAGTTAGTCCAACCTGGTTTGAGGTCACCAAGTTTGTGAATCCGGTTCACCGATTATGTGGACCAAGTTTGTGACCCGAGCTTGTGAACCAAGCTCAATTTCATTCGCTCGAGCAAGTTTGTGAGGTGCCTGGCCAGAGAGGGTGATAAGGTGTACGGTGGGTGTACAAGTGAAGTTCTACGGACCATTAGTTGAGGTCGACGGAGTGTCGGCAGGAGGTCACACATGGCAAACGATATGGCTTTGGAGCCGCCTGTATCCTTATTATGTGATGTTACTTTTCTGCTTTTGCTTTACTCTTACTATGTAAATGTTGTTACGTGAAATTTACGCTTTTGCCCCTGTTTACTTACTAAGCATATAGCTTACCCCTTTCCTTTTGTTTTCCTTAGCAGGGGCCGACGCGGGGACTTTTGACACATACACTAGTATAGTTAGGTTTGATTGTAATAGTTGGACATATCGTATGTTTGCTTTTGTTTTAGTTTTGGTGGTTTGTCTAAGGACCCTCCTTAGGGTCTACGTTTTGGTTTTCGTTGTTGTGATAAGGATGTAATAGTGTGAGCAGGTACTTCTGGAGAATGTAAATTATAACACTTTTGGGATTGTATATCGTATGTAGAGTACTCTTTTGGATTTCTGGCTTTTATTGTTTTAAGTTTTGAGTCCTGGCGCGAGCTAGGCAGGCGGCCCGCCGATACCCTTGGGTTCGCCCTTGGGAGAAGTGGGGTCGTCACATATTCAAATTCCTGAAAGGAAAACAAAAGGAATAGAGTGAGCTTACGCCCAGTGAGATACTACCATTCAAGCAGCAAAGTTCATATAAGCAAAAAACTTTTCATTCCAATTCATCAAAAGTAAGCCAATAGCACGCATCAATAGAGTTAATAAAAGGATACGGGTGGCTCTCAAGAGCCCCTTTCCTCACTTGCATTCTTGATCGGACCTCATTGACCCTCCGTCAATGTTTAAGAGTAACCAACCGTAGGCTCCACTTTACTTCCATTCCTTCCACCCAACATACCCCTACCGGGCCCGAACTCCAAATTGTAGAAATTTGGTAATACTCGAATATACCGGAATCAAGAGTCTCACTACTACAAGATTCCATATAACAGTCCCCATGGCTCGTCAACTTTCACAACCAAACCCTCGCTGGCTCGATTCAATCGACTACCAATGGGGTTGAGCTCCGTAGTAACAGTAAAAGCCGTTGGATCTTCGTCCAAATAACACCAAATCCAGTTTTCCATGTACATTTCAAGTACCACAGTGAAACAGTAGACAGTCGTATATAATACAAAAGGGGTGAGGGCGATCAAGTACACCTTCACTTTAATCAGTTTCAACAGTGCAAATAAGCCTTCAAGGCATCAAGTTCAATATAATAAAGCCACATTGTAAACAAACAAGTGAGTAGTACACTCACCAAGCAAGCAAATGATATTTCATATACTTCAGCCCAAAGAGCGTCCTGAACCACCGTCACGTCCTAAAACATTCAAATAAGCACAATAAGACTTGATTCCAAGTCATAACCAATTCCACATATCACTAAAATAAGGTTCCATTAGAACATATAAGTACTAAAGTAAGCTAGGGAAAATCTGGAATTGAAAGTTAAGCTCTAGGACCTAAAAATAGTTTTGATGTCCTTAAGCGTATTGGACACAACTGGCACTACGATTATCGAATGGAGGTGTAATATACACCGTTTCGAAGCTAACAGAAAGGGATACAATGTTCAAGAAGGCCACTCAGTCCAGTTTGTAGTGCAACTAGGTCAAAAGTTCAGTATACTAAACCAGAACTGCATAAACAGGTTAACGAACCGCATTCTGGTTAAATAACCATAATTCAGGCTACCAAAGTCCATTTCAAGTGATTCCAAAGCCATCCCAAAGCTAAGATACCAGGCTATATTTCTGAAGAATACATCAACAACCAAATCAGTAGTAGTCCTGGTCAAAACAACTAATTACAGAAGCTGGTCAGCGTGTTCGGGTAGAAACAGGGCAGCAGGGGTATTTTGGTCTTTTCATAGGATTCGTTACTCCGATTGCCCTGAAATTTTGTAGGAAACTATAAAATATCATTCCCTACAACTTTCATGTTTTAACACAAGGCTAATTCGCCCTCTAAATATGAGGAACAGGACCGGGCAGAATGGGTTGACTTGAAACCCTAATTTCCAGAATTTCCTTTCATTGCGGAAATTTTCCGCAAACAACCACAATTTACGCATTCTAGCTTCTTTCTAGATCATTTCCAACCATCATACAAAGCCATACCATAATAATCATATTAAAACAGAAAAAATCATGATTAAATAGAAAAATGTCATCAATCTCACTAAAATCATGAACTAACCCACAAAAACATCTCTTAGGCTACCACAAGCCATTAATTAAACATCATCAAGAACAAAAGAGGAGTTTCTTAGATACTCACCTTAAAATACAAGAAAGGAAGCAACTAACCACCTTAGCCTTCCAAGCAACTTCACAACCAAGCTTAACTTCACTAAACTAAGAGGTTTTATGGAGTAATTTGAAGATTAAACGGTTGAACTGAAAGATTGGGCAAGATTGGAGACTATAAAATTGAGAGAGTTTTTCTTCTTTTCCTCTTGCAAGGTTCGGCCAAGAAGCTTGAAAATAAAGGGTAATTTTAGTCAATTTTGATTTATTTGGTAAAGGCATGAATAGTGGTCAACAAGTAAGAATTAATCTTATGGTGACACTTGTCACCCTATTTAATGCATGCATATCCCATTGTTCCTCTCACACCAATCCACTTGGTAACCTCTAATTATCTCATAACACCCGGTAAACTAAACCCAGTATCCAAAACTTAACCTAACTGGCCGAATTTTTTCGAACTTTCCGCACAAGCGGGTCCCACGTCCGATATACGTTCTTAGTTTCTCAAAATCTAACCGATACTAGAAAAATCATCTAAAAACTATATTTACTCATAAAAATTAGTTAGAAAATTTTCTAATAAAGAAAATGCATAAAAGGCGTGCAAATAATTAAAATAAGGCCTAGAAATAAGGAAATTTGCGAGTTCTCACAGAAAGAGGTGCAACGGTTGAGCCGCAACCTGGACCCCAGGCTGAAGCGGGGATCAGGTGGCAATAGCAATACAGCAAATGACCAATATTCTTACTCGACTAGTAGAGCAACAGGGTCAAACCCCTGTTAATCAACTTAGGGACCCTGAAATAGGGCAAGACAGGGCCCTAGAGAGGTTCCAAAAGTTTTCTTCTCCTAAGTTTCTTGGAGGACCGGACCCTGAGGCAGCTGAGAAGTGGTTAGAGACGATGATCAATTTTTTTGCTGCCTTAAACTATACGGAGGATAGGCAAGTGCATTTCACTGTATTTCAATTTGAGGGGCCAGCTAGAGCCTGGTGGAACGTAATTAGGGCTAAATGGGAGAGAGAGGGGACTGCATGGATCTGGTTGAACTTCGTGAGAGAGTTTAATGAGAAGTATCTTCCAGGAGAAGAGGGAGGATGATTTTATCAAGCTCCATCAGGGAACTCTAAGTGTATATGCGTACGAGACTCAGTTCACTAAGCTATCGAAGTTTGCTCTTGAATTGATAGTTACGGAACAAAGGAGGGTATGGAGGTTTGTACAGGGGCTCAATGTGGAAATATAGGAGGCCCTGGCGGCGGCACGAATTAATACTTTTACGGAGGTTTTGGAGAAGGCCCTAAGAATAGAAATTGCTAGGGCACAAGTAAGGGTTTTTCATGCAAAGAAGAAAGGTGGGCCTGGAGGAAGTCAGGGCCAGTTGCATGGTGATCGGGGTATGCCACCTCCTAAGATCAGTCAAGGAGCTGGCGGTGGAAGGTTTACGGGTACACCTCGGGGAGCTACTCCGAGAGGAGCCCCAGGGGGAAGGGGCCAGGCGAGAGGTGCCTCGCAGGGAGGCCAGACATCCGTACCTCGAGTATCTTGTGGATACTGTGGGCAACCCAACCATACCGAAGATACTTGCCGGCGAAAGGCTCGAAAGTGCTTACGGTGTGGAAGTACTGAGCACCAGATCGCTAATTGTCCACTCATTAGTGATGCCCAACCAGCTGACTGATCAAACCCTAAACCGACCAATGTAGGAGGGACTAGGCCAAGGGTGCCAACTAGGGTGTACGCCTTGGACCATCAGGCAGTACCTGAGCCATCGGAGGTAGTAGAAGGTATGATTCCTGTTTTTCATCGATTAGCCAAGATTTTGATAGTTCTTGGTGCTACACATTCTTTTGTTAATCCTACTTTTATGTATGGAATTGATGTGAAGGCCGAGAGGCTACCATATGACCTAGAAGTAAGAACACCTACGGGTAATCAATCCTTACTTGCCAATGAGGTGTATAGGAATTGCGATATTTGGGTTGGTGAGCGAAAATTAGTAGTTGACCTTATAAGTCTAGCCATTAAGGGGTACGATGTTATTATAGGAATGGATTGGCTTGCACGTTATCATTTTCGAGTAGATTGTCGAACAAAGATGGTTGAATTTTGCGTACTCGGAGAGGCACCTCTAAAACTAGACATAAGGGATATTCTAGCCTCGTCTGCCCTTATTTCGGGAATTAGGGTTAGGAAATTGCTTTGTAGCGAGGCACGAGGGTATCTGGCTTTTCTAGTTAACACCCCAGGAGAAAAGATTAAGTTAGAAGATATGCCGGTGATAAATGAGTATCCAGACGTGTTCCCGGAGGAGTTGGTGTCATTGCCACTTGAAAGAGAGATTGAGTTTAAGATTGATTTTGCACCTGGAACTACTCCCATTTCAAAAATCCCTTATCAGATGGCGCCTGCTGAACTTAAGGAGTTAAAATTACAATTGGAAGACTTGCTAGAACGGGGATTTATACATGACAGCGAGTCACCTTGGGGCGTTCCAGTACTATTTGTCAAAAAGAAAGACGGAAGCCTGAGGTTATGCATTGATTATCAAGGGCTAAACGCAGTAACCATTAAGAATAAATATCCTTTGCCCCATATTGATGAGTTGTTTGACCAATTACAAGGGGTTGTGTGTTCTCTAAGTTGGATCTCCGACAAAGATATTACCAATTGAGAATTAGGAAAGAGGATGTGCCAAAAACTGCCTTTAACACTCGATATGGGCATTTTGGGTTTGCAGTAATGCCTTTTGGCCTAACCAATGCCCCAGCAACATTCATAGATTTAATGCATCGAGTGTTTAAACCCTATTTGGATAGGTTCGTGGTGGTGTTTATCAATGATATCCTGGTATACTCTAAGACAAGGGAAGAGCATAAGCAACACTTGAGAATTGTATTACAAATCTTGAGAAAGCACCAGTTGTTCGCGAAGTTTAGTAAGTGTGAATTTTTGCTAGAGAAAGTGGCGTTTCAAGGCTATATAATTTCAAAAGATGGACTTACTGTAGATCCGGCTAAAGTAGAAACTGTTGCCAAATGGAAACGGCCGGAAAATCCCACTAAAGTTTGAAGCTTTTTGGGTCTAGCAGGGTACTACCGCCGGTTTATAAAGAATTTCTCAAGAATTGCGGGTCCCCTATCAAATTTAACAAAGAAACAAGGAAAATATATTTGAGATGTTAAGTGTGAAAATAGTTTTCAAGAGCTTAAGAAGTAATTGACCATGGCTCCAGTGTTAACTTTGCAAAGTGGGAAGGATAGTTATACGGTTTATACCGATGCTTCGAGAGAAGGATTAGGGTGTGTTTTAATGCAAAATAGGAATGTAATTGCTTATGCTTCTCGGAAGTTAAAGTCTCATGAGCAAAACTATCCAACCCATGACTTAGAACTTGTGGCCGTTGTGTTTGCTCTAAAGAAATGACGGCATTATCTGTATGGACAAATAATAAGAGCCTTAAGGTGGAAGACCATAAGAGCTTTAAGTACCTATTTTCTTAGAAAGAGCTAAATCTGTGACAACGTCAGTGGGTGGAGTTTTTAGAAGACTACAATTGTACTATAATTATCATCCAGGAAAAGCCAATGTTGTAGCAGATGCTTTAAGTCGGAAGGCTCAACTAGCAGGTTTAATGGTGGAAGAGTGGAACTTGTTAGAAAATATATATGAATGGAACCCTCGTCTTGAGCCGCGGAAGGTTATTTTTGGAAACATTGAGGTGAAGTCGACATTGTTGGATCAAATTAAAGAGAGTCAAAAGAAAGAGCTAATGGCAAAAGTGGGTGGAAAGAGTGAAGAAAGGGGAATTACATGATTTTAACCTAAGTTCTGATGGGATTCTAAGGTTTCGAAATCGCGTCCTTGTACCAAAGGATGAAGAACTGAAAAAGGAGATTTTGGAGGAATCTCACCGTTATAGGTATACGGTGCATCCCGGTAGTGGCAAGATGTACCAGGATCTCAAAAGTCTGTATTGGTGGGATAATATGAAGGTGGAGATTGCCCAATTTGTACAAAGGTGTCTTACGTGTCAATAAGTAAAGGCTGAGCATAAAAAACCATTGGGTCTGTTACAGCCTTTAGAGATACCGGAATGGAAGTGGGAGCATATAACGATGGATTTTGTTTCAGAGTTGCCACGAACTCAAAAAGGTCATGATGTGATTTGGGTTATAGTGGACTGATTAACTAGGATTGCACATTTTCTGCTAGTTAATATGAAATACTCTTTGGAGAAACTTGCCAAACTCTATATGGACGAAATTGTGAGATTACATGGGGTACTAGTAATTATAGTATCAGACAGAGACCCTAGGTTGGTATCTCGATTCTGACAGCAATTGCAAGAGGCCCTAGGAACTAAGTTGAGCTATAGTATAGCGTATCATCCTCAAACCGATGGATAGTCTGAGAGAACCATTAAACTCTTGAGGATATGTGTGAGAGCCTGCATTGTGGATTTTGGAGGGAGTTGGAGCCAATATCTAACCGTGGTTGAGTTCACGTATAACAATGGTTATCACTCCTCTATTCAAATGGCCCCATATGAAACACTTTATGGACGAAGATGTCGATCACCAATTCATTGGGATGAAGTAGAAAAGAGGAAGATTATAGATCTGGCAACAATACCATGGGTTGAGGAAGCCTACGAAAGGGTAAAAGTGATACGTCAGAGGCTTCAAACGGCCCAAAGTCGACAAAAGAGCTATACAGATCATCGGAGAAAGGATTTGGAGTTTGAGGTAAGGGATAAGGTGTTTCTTAGGGTTACTCCATTAAAGGGAAAGACTAAAGCAGGAAAAGGGAAGAAGTTGCAACCAAGATACATAGGACCTTTCAGCATACTTCAGCGGGTAGGAAAAGTGGTTTATCGACTAGAGTTACCCGTCTGTCTATCCCGGATCCATGATGTTTTTCACGTTTCTTTGCTTAAGAAATATCACCCGGATCCGACTCGTGTTTTGCCACCAGAAGATATTGAATTGGATGAGTCTTTAACCTATGAAGAATGACCCATTCGAGTGGGTTAATTCCACTTTGTCCCCCCAAACTTTGGACGATTATCCACTTAAGTCCCTAAACTTCAAAATTGGACACTTAAGTCCCTAAACTTATAAATACCTCCCACCTAAGTCCCTGAACTTATAAAATGGGACACTTAAAACCCTAAACCCTTATAAAATGGGACACTTCGACTACCAACGGCATTCAGGATTTGTTAACAATTTTCCTTAAGTGGGAGGTATTTATAAGTTTAGGGACTTACGTGTCCCATTTTGAAATTTAGGGACTTAAGTGGATAATCGTCCAAAGTTTGGGGGGACAAAGTGGAATTAACCCCATTCGACTATTAGATCGGAAGATGAAGGACTTGAGAAATAAGCAGATTCCACTAGTTAAGGTTCTATGAAAATACCATGAGGTAGAGGAAGCTACTTGGGAGCTAGAGACAGACATGCAAGAGAAATATCCTGAGCTGTTTACGACTAAAGGTATGAATTTCGAGGTCGAAATTCTTTTAAGGGGGAGAGAGTGTGAGAACTTGCAAAACTCCTCATATTTTCTTAAAAATTTCCTTTTCTTTTTAATAAATTACTTTATAATATCTTTCCTACTCATTTAGTTCCTCAATAGTTGTAATACCTAATAGAACTAAGAGGTTTACCCATAGTTTTATCATTAGAGTAAAATAGGGTTTTTGCGTATTTTGGTAGTGTGATTAATTGGTGAGGTGTGTGTACTAAATTTGGTGGTTAAGAGTGAGTTTTAGATAAGAGAAAGTGTGTGATTAGAAGTGTTAATAATAAGTTAGTGAATCATAAGTTAAAACCCTAGTACGCGCGAGTTAAGGAAAAACGGTTCAAAACCGACGTGCACCGTTTGCTACCGACTGAATACACCACTTGAACACTACTTTATTACCTTAATCTCCTTGTTTTTAATTGAGCTAATTAGTCCTTAATTAACCCTTAAAGTGGCCGAAAATCTTGACCAAAAGAAAAGAGGAAAAAAAGAAAAATTTTGAGATTTAACATTGAAGCGAAACTTGGCGGAAATCCAACCAAATTTGACCAAACAAATTTTCTTCCTTCTTATCACCAAATTAGCTTCATTTCTCCTTCATTTCTTTCTTGTTGGCCGAGACTGAGAGGAGAAAAAAAGAGAGGAAAGGTAGCAACTCCAACCTTGAATCCATCTTTGTTTGAGTGAAATCAACCAAACCAAACCGATTAAACTTACCTTTTGGTGTTTGGAAAGCTTGGTGTGGTGAAATTTTGGAAGATAGTGGTTTGTTTTTCACTTGCAAGAAGCTTTTGGAAGGTATAAACCTTGAACTTTCTTTTCTGTTGTTTAATCTTGTTAATTTGGTATAGAAGTTTTTACTCTTGGATTGCAATGGGTACTTATTTAGTTTTTTATGGTGTAGTGGAATGGTTAGCTAGGGTTTGCATTTTTTTCAGCCTTGATTATGGTTGTTTACCTAGTAAGTGATGGTATTGAGCTAGGATATGAATGTGGTGAAGTGCTTGGTTATGAAATTTTAGAGTAAAAGTTGAATTTCCAGTATTGATAGTGATTCTGCCCTATTTTTGGAACCCACTTCAATTGCATATTCTTCCATGATAAAGGCCAAATAAGTTCTTGCTCAAAACATGAAAGTTGTAGGCAATTGAGTTAACTATCCATCTGCAAATTTCAGCTCAATCTGAGAACTGTAGCTTGTGAAATAACTAAAATACCCCTGACTGCCCAAATGCCCTGTTTAACTGACAGCTTTCTATTTTCTCTGAGATTTCAAATTTTGAGCTTGAAAATTCAAGAACTGGGTGTCGATGTCTTCATAGGAAATGTAGGTCTCTGTCTTAGCTTCGAAACACCATAAAATTTGACCAATTCGATAAGCATAGCTCCAGTTATGACCAAAATGCCGAAAGATGACAAACCTGTTATTTAGCCATTCGTCTTTAAAACTAGTTTCCAGCTTTGATTTTGATGGTTGCATTGCTAGAATTGACTTGTATTTGAATGATATTGAACCTATTTGAATAGCTATTTTGTTAAGCTTGCTTATATGTTGAATTTGGGCTGAGTTGAGGAAAAAAATGAAGCCATATATGGCTGGAAAATAGCTAAATACAAAGGGCATGCTATCCAAATTTTCACTCGAGAGTTAGACTTATGTACTCGCGACTTGAGCGGAGATTTGAGGTCGAATTGGACTTGGATCGTCTATGGTAGTCGAGTTTCCTTTAGTCAAGGTATATAAGATGAAATTTTTGCCGAAACTCGTACCCTTGAAAAGTGAAAGTCTCGACCCTTTCAAAATACAATTTTTTTTGGTCTTTGATACTAAGTGCAACTTCCAAAGTCTAAATCACTTCTTGATCAAAACAAAACGAGCGAGCATGAATTTTCGGGAGTTTGATAAGTAACTTGACTACTACTTAAACGAGTTTCAGGTACTTGATTTTCTTGAAGTGAAGCTCCTGTGTTTCAAACCTTAGTTGATTTTAAACTCTTGCATAATATTTTATCGCAAATTTGGACTCCATCCAAGGAGTTGCACTTGGGCGTAACCTTGCAAAGCACTAGACCTTTGGTGAGTGCTTCCAAGTGCATGTTTGTACTTGATACTTGCTTTTACATGTTTTACCAATGTGCTTAGACACTATTTGACTTGTTTGAATGGACAAGGGTGTACTTTATCGCACTTGTCCTAAACATGACTTGTTGTTGTGCCTTGAGTGCACATGAGTTGATATACCTGTCTATGCATGAGCACTTTAGAATTCCAGAAACCCTGAGGCTAGTCAATTAGATAACGAACCCTGGGTCTCTTGTTTTGTCGAGTGGAGTGATACCTCCTCGATTAATCGGTATACTCGAGTATTACCATGCGTGTTTCTCGTGCTGTTCAGGCCCGGTAAGGTGGTTGAATAGTGGATGGACTGGCGTAAAGCGGACACTACTGGACTGGTTACTTTACTTGAAAGTTGACGGAGAGTCAACTATTACTTGATCAAGCTATGGCGGAGCTATTTTGAAATAGCGGATGTATCCTTTCACTTGATATGTTAAATATTGATTGCTTGGGTCATTTTCTGGATTTCATATGCTCGCTATTTTGATACTTATGAATTTAAATCATGGTTAACTTGCTATTTGGGTCTGCATGATGTTTTGGAACCTCACTGAGTTTTAGCTCACTCTATTAGCTTTTGTTTACCTTACAGGTGGTACGAGCGAGGACGTGAGACTAGTACAGGCTAGCATAGTCTAGTTTTTGGATTTTTGCAATTGTACTCACGCTAGTGCTCGACTAGGTTTGATTGTACCTGGATTGCAAATACTTTGACATATTTGGGCGTGTATGAGCCTTGGAGTTGGATTTAAGTATCAATGTATATGTTAAGTTTGAAATTGTTGTTTTATTTCCTTTCTATGGTTGTAAGTTATTTTTTTGAGTTAAGCGTGAGTGAGTCCTGTCAAGAGTTGGGCAGGCGGCTCGACAAACCCTAGGGTACGCCTTAGGGGGAGGTGGGGTCGTCACATTGGGCAAACCCAAAATATGATGAATGGAAAGAGAAGTTTTAGCCCTTGGGAAGGAGCTACCTTTTCCCCTCCAAAGTGAACTTCCAATGGAAACACTTTCAAATTGAGTCAACGACTATAAACAAAAGCGTTAATTAGTAGACAACCCTACATTTTAAAATATTTCTTTTGTTTTAGTGTATTTTCATATTTATTAGGTATATTAAGTTGTGTTTGTTAAGTTTATTTTGTAGGTTTCAAAAGTTGATGCAAAAATGACTTTGTGAAGGTTAGAAAGGAACAAAAAAACATGAAGAACTCAACCCCTAAATTTGTAATTTAGATGATTTTGATTCATTATGAAGGGTTAGATTGCATGTTTAAATCATTTTAAACTTGTTCAAAGATTTAAATTTTGTGAAAAGATGACCAGATTCATATTTCTACAGAAGTAGAAAATGTTGGAAATAGTGAAAAAGTTTAGAAATCTGTACTTTAACAGAAAATCCAAAGATCCACGAGGCACACCTCTCGGATCCTCGTAATTCACGGATCCTAAAGGATTTTTAAAAAATCAAGTTTCAATTTTTATTCCTCAGTTCTCCTTTCCTTTCTTAACCACATACTCCACTAATCACCAAGTTTCTGGTTTTTACATCATTTGAATCTTAACTAGTTTGTTTGCCATTTTACATTGTAGATTTCTATTACTAATGGTTATTTTGTGAAACTTTTGCACTTTTTGACTTTCATTAATATAGGGAATGGTTGCAATTAATGAAAGATGAAGTCATAGAAGGTTGTAAGAGGCCAATTCACTACAGAAGGAATATTTGTTTTACTCTTACTTTTCCTTTTCTCACATTGAGACAATATACACTTTAAGTGTGGGTGTAATGATCCCACATCGGCTAGGGAGGGAGCCTGGGCTGCTTTGATAAGTCTGTAGTGGTCTCTCCCACCTCGACGAGGCCTTTTGGTGAGGTAGCCTGCGGGTGCCTGTTGTGTTGTCCAGCACCGCCAAGAACAAAACCCACGGCCCCACGGGATGTCAAACTGTGGGACAATATTGTCGAGGGACTATTAGAGTGGCATCAGAGCCGACTCCTGACCCCGGTGTGCCAGCGAGGACGCTGGGTCCCCGAAGGGGGTGGATTGTAATGATCCCACTTCGACTAGGGATGGAGCCTGGGCTGCTTTAATAAGTCTATAGTGGTCTCTCTCACCTCGACGAGGCCTTTTGGTGAGGTAGCCTGCTGGTGCTTGTTGTGTTGTCCAGCACCGCCAAGAACAAAATCCACGGCCCCACGGGGTGTCAAACTGTGGGACAATATTGTCGAGGGATTGTTAGAGAGGGAGGGAGCCTAGGCTGCTTTGATAAGTCCGTAGTGGTCTCTCCCACCCCGACGAGGCCTTTTGGTGAGGTAGCCTGCGGGTGCCTGTTGTGTTGTCCAGCGCCGCCAAGAACAAAACCCACGGCCCCATGGGGTGTCAAACTGTGGGACAATATTGTCGAGGGACTGTTAGAGTGGTATCAGAGCCAACTCCCGACCCCGATGTGCCAGCGAGGACGCTGGGTCCCCTAAGGCGGGTGAATTGTAATGATCCCACATCGGCTGCTGCTTTGATAAGTCTGTAGTGGTCTCTCCCACCTCGACGAGGCCTTTTGGTGAGGTAGCTTGCGGGTGCCTGTTGTGTTGTCCAGCACCGCCAAAAACAAAACCCACGGCCTCACGGGGTGTCAAACTGTGGGACAATATTGTCGAGGGACTGTTAGAGTGGTATCGGAGCCGACTCCCGACCATTGTGTGCCAGCGAGGACGCTGGGTCCCCTAAGGGGGGTGGATTGTAATGATCCCACATCGGCTAGGGAGGGAGCCTGGGCTGCTTTGATAAGTCTGTAGTGGTCTCTCCCACCTCGACGAGGCCTTTTGGTGAGGTAGCCTGCGGGTGCCTGTTGTGTTGTCCAGCACCGCCGAGAACAAAACCCACGGCCCCACAGGGTGTCAAACTGTGGGACAATATTGTCGAGGGACTGTTAGAGTGGGGGCAGATTTATTACCTTCTAAATTATGGTGACTTGAAAGAAAAATGGTTTAAATTTTTTAAAATTTTGTCAATTTTCAAAGCAACTCTAGTTAGTGATGAAGTTGAATAATCGGAGGTTTTTATCTGTCAATATCGATCTTCGCGTCAAAAAATATTTTCAGTACTTGAGGAAGCTATTTGTTATGTGTTAACTAAATCCCTCTTTTGAATAGTAAAGATGATCATGGAAATTGTATGTCGTGACTTGATCATATGATTTGTTTAAAAGTGAAATTGAGTTGAGGGGAGGAAATGAGTTGAGCAAGTCTTAATTCTTAATATAATTCTCTCTCCTTTAATTGGTATGATGAGTATTTGTGGTGGAATGAATGGTTATATGATGGTGGTTTACTATGTTATTGAAGAAATAAATTTGAAAGATACAAGCACAAAGGGATATATTTGAATAATTTTGATTATTTATAATTCTTAATTGATTGAGTACAAGCAATAGTTCGTGTGTGGGAGAGTTTGATTAGCATTTATTTTGCCAATTTTTAGTTACATTTCAGGATAAATTTTTTGTGTGTTTTAAGTTAAAATTGAAAAATTGAGTTCCTTTATAAGTTACTTTTCATACAAGTAATATCTCTTAACCAAAACATGCAAAAGTATGGGTTAATATGCAAATATGTATTGTTTTTGTAGATTTTGGTATCTTATGAATTAATTCAAATTAAGATGAGTCTAACAGTTTTGACACATCTTAGTATTTTAGTTATATCTTGGACTACAAGTATTGAATTTAGATAATTCTTGAATCATTTTGAAACTAAAACATAGCTTTACAATTCATATAAGACATCAAAATCCAATTCATTCTGGTCAAAAAGGTGAAATAAGTAGGGAAAATTTTCTATTGAATGTTGGAATAGGGCATCGACTAGTCAATGGTGTTTTGGTAATTTTTCAGCTTATAGAGATCCAAATGAGATGATTTTTGACGCATTGGAAAGATAACTCAAAGAACTACAATTTTCATGTTTTATAGAAGAGTTAATTTGGTTTCCATCATTAAGAAATTTGTAGTTGAAATTAGTCCAAAAATAGAGCAAAGTTGAGATTTAAGTAGAAAGTGCAAAACTGTATAACATGATGAACCGCAAGACGATCAGCGAGGTATACCTCATGGACCCCTAAGTATCTGCTGCAAGTTGATTCTGCAATTTGCACTCATTTCACACTATTTTGTAGACAAATTTTTCTGATAAAATCTAGTTGGATCCAGCTAAACTTGAGTTGAAAAAGTGAAGAATAACTTTATGACCATATCATGAGCACATTTTCTTCTTCAAAAACATCTATGAATACCTCTTGTATTTCATTGATTTGAGTATCTTGTATCATCTTGTATCATATTTTAACATCTTTTAGTAAGAAGTAGAGTAAACATAGAAGTAGTTTATGTGACAGCCCTACCTTCCTCTAGGGCGTACTCAAGGGTTTGGTAGACCGCCTGCCCAACTCTCGCCAGGACTCAGTCTCGCATCATGAAATTTACAAATGATAACCTCAAAATAAAAGCGATATTGTGACGCCCCCGCTTCTCCCAAGGGCGAACCCTAGGGTATCGGCGGGACGCCTGCCTAGCTCGCGCCAGGACTCAAAATTTCAAAACAATAAAACTAGATAAACCCACAAGCGTACTATTCACAATATATCTAACGCCAAAAGAGTTCTATTTACATCTTCAAAAGTATCGAGTCAAACTACTCTAAGACATTATAATAACAACCAACAGAAGGTAGACCCTAAGGAGGGTCCTTATACAAACCACCAAAACAAAAACAAACATCCTAACTGTCAGACTATTACAATCAAACCTAACTATACTAGTGAAGGTGCCAAGAAGTTCCCCGCGTCGTCCCCTGCTAAGGAAAACAAAGGAAACGGGGTAAGCTAGAAGCTTAGTAAGTAAACAGGGGTAAAAGCGTAAAATTTCACATTTAAAGAAACAGCTATTCCACAAAATGTCAAGTCAAGCACAAAAGTAACAATACAAAGGAAGGATACAGGTTGGCTCCAAAGCCAAGTCATTTGCCATGCGTGATCTCCTGTCGACACTCCGTTGACCATAAATAAGGTCCGTAGAACTCCACTTGTACACCCACCGAACACCTTATCACCCTCACTGGCCAGTCACCTCACAAACTTGCCCGGGCGAACGAAATCACAAACTTGAGCTTGAGTCACAAGCTCGGGTCACAAACTTGGTTCACAACTGGAACCTACGAACTTGGTGACCTCAGACTAGGTTGGACTGGCTCCGACCAAGCCCCAGCCGGCTCGAATAGTCCATCCAAGTCTTGAGATCGAGCCCACAACTTCAACATATTTCACGAACTCACGAAAGTCAACCCGAGCTCCAAGTTCAAGGGGTTCAGCACCAAAATGATTCATATATACATATCTAATGGAGAAACATAGGTACAAACTAGGGTTTAGGTCGAGTGTGATAAAGTACACCCTCGCCTAAGTTCCCCTTCTCACGTCAAAACACATAAGCAGTTTACACACATAAACGGCCTGAATACTTACTCAAAATACAAAAGTAGTACAAGAGCAAAATCACTTCGCACGTGTTCGCTGGTAGTGGGCCCCACCGGCTCCGCCTAGCTCATCACTGTCTGAAATAGAAGATTGTAGCACATATTATCACAAACGGCCACTAACATGCCCAAAACAAGCAAAATGGCAAAATCGGAACATGCAAGTGCAGAAACGGCAAAATGGGCGCACACGCGCGCGCGGAACGGCAAACGGAAATGGCCAATCTGCCATCTTAAACCGTTTTGATCAAAAGTTAGGCTAGGAATGTCGGATCAAGGTGAGCGAGATGCTGTTTCGAAGCTATGAGGAAGGGTTACAATTCTCCTGAAGACACCTTAATCTAGATCTGAATAGAAGTAGGTCGAAATTATGGAAAACAGTACCAGAAATTTTCATCTTAGGGTGACGAACAGGGTTTGTTTCCTGGACCATAACTCACAGCTCACAAATCCAAATCAAGAAATTCCAAAGGCGTTGGAAAGCTAGGACATAAGGCTATAACTTTTATGTTTGGACCAAAAGCTGAATCAATACAGAGCATGGAGGAAAATGGGTCCAAACATTCCTATCAGAACTGTCCAATTTCGAAGGCAGTTCTGACAACCAATATTGTTTTCGTCATAACTGGAGCTACGGGACCTGGATTTGGATGACCTTTATACCACTTCGAAGCTAACAGAAAGGGGTACAATGTTGAAGAAGGCCACTCAATCCAGTTTGTAGTGTAACTAGGTCAAAATGTCAATGTACCAAACTAGAATCGAAAAAATAGGTTACCAAACCGCATTCTGGTTAACGAACCGTAATTCAGGCTACCTAAGTCCAAATCAAGTGATTCCAAAGCCATCCAAAAGCTAAGACACCAGTATACATTACATAAGAAGATGTCAACAACCAAATCAGAAGTATTCCCAACCAAATTAACCAATTACAGAAGCAATTATCAAGTTCGGATAGAAACAGGGCAGCAGGGGTATTTCGGTCTTTCCACTGGCTACATTGCTCCGATTGAGCTGAAATTTTGTAGGCATCTCTCTAAAATATCATTCCCTACAACTTTCATGTTTTAACCCAAGGCTAATTCGGCCTCTAACTATGATGAACAGTGCCGGGCAGAAAGGGAGTAACCGAAACCCTAATTCCGAAATTTTCCGTTCAATGCGGAAATTTTCCGCAAATAGCCGCTAGCTTAACACTAAGGCTTCATTCTAAACCATTTCCAACCATCATACATGGCCACATAATATTAATCATATGAAAATAGAAAAATCCCACATAAATAGAAAAATTCACCAATCTTAACTAAAATCAAGAAATAATCCACCAAATCACACTTATAACCACCAGAAGTCATTAATTAACCATCATTAGATAGAAAAGAGGCTTTCCATAGTCACTCACCTTATCAACACTAGAAAAGTGTGACAACCCCACCTTCCCCTAAGGCGAACCAGAGGGGTTAGCGGACTGCCTGCCCAGCTCTCGCCAGGACTAACGGTGCAGTTTAGAGCGATCTATTGCGTTCCGGAACTTATAACGCGCGTAAACGAGTCAAAATGGCAAAATAACCCAAAATAAAAAAAAATTAAATCCGGAGTCGGTCATGAATAGTAACCGACCCGTCAGAATCCAACCAAATAGCAAGCAAACATTCACATCTTGAACTTTAGCAATTACAACCCAAAGTGGCATACAAGAGTTTTCAAAAGTTAATATATACACGGTTTGCCAAATTGAAAGTGAAAACGGCCCTAAAGATACATTTAGGGTTCACTTCATATACAATACAAAAGAGATATACATCTAGTTCATTCGGCAACCATCTATCAAGATTCATTCCAAAAAGAGTCATATTCCTGTAAGGAAAACAAAAGGAACGGTTTGAGCTAATTGCCCAGTGAGATACTATCACTTACGCAACCAAGGGCATATAAGCATCAAGCTTTCATTCAATATAGTAAAATTAAGCAAAGGCACACGTCAAATATGGTGATAAAAGGATACAGATGGCTCTCAAGAGCCCTTTCCTCGTTTGCATTTCTTGATCGTACGTCATTGACTCTCCGTCAATGTTCAAAAGTAACCAACCGTAGACTCCACTTTACTTCCACTCATTCCACCTAACATCCCCCTACCGGGCCCGAAATCCAAACACTTGCACTTTGGTATTACTCGAGTATACCGGAATCGAGAGTCTCGCATACTACAAGATTCCATATAACTTTACCCAAGGTTCATTAATTGGCACGACCAAGCCCTCGCCGGCTCGATTCAATCAACTACCAATGGGGTTGAGCTCAATGATAACATTTGTAGTCGTTGGATACTCGTCCAATCGACACCAAGTCAAGTACTTTCATTTCATGTAACATTTCATGTAACATGCCAAGAACATGACAACAATGATATAAGGCATATAAGTGAGAGTGATAAAGTACACTTTCACTTCAATCAAGTTACATTCAATTCACTTCAAGCAATTTACATTCAAAGCCATATAGTAACACACAAGTGAGTAGTACACTCACCAAGCTCGCAAATGTGGTTTCATGCACTTCCGTCAAAAAAACGTTGTGCACCACCGTCACGCCCTAAAACATGCAAACAAGTACAATGAGACTCGATAACGAGTCATAAACCAAGGCCAAACATGACCCCAATAGGGTTCCATAAGCATATACAAACATTAGAGGAAACCAGAAAATTTGGAAATGCAATTAGCTTTGGCCCTGAAAAAAAAACAGTTTTTGACCTCGTTTTGCGGTAATGGCACCAATTTCACTACGATTATCGGATGAAGGTGTACGATACACCGATTCGAAGCTAAAATACAGGTATACAACATCACAGAAGGTCACTCAACCCAGTTTTGAGTGTAACCATGTCAAAAATGCAAGATACTACACCAAAACCGTAAAACAGATTCACAGAACGCATTCTAGCGGAAACATCATAACTCAGGCTCTCCAAGTCCAAATCTATAAATTCCAAAACCAGATGAAAGCTAAGAAACAGGGATACATTTCATCAGAAGGCCTAAACAACCAATTCGGAAGCAATTCCAGCCAAAACAACCAATTACAGGTGCAATTCTTACATTCGGGTAAAACCAGAACAGCAATAGTAATTTTGACTTTTCTCATTCTAAACTACTCTGATTGACCTGAAATTTTGTAGGCACATATAAAATGTCATTACCTACAAATTTTATGTTTTAATCCAAGGCCAATTCGGCCTCTAACTAGGAGCTATAAATTCGGGCAGAATGTTCCCACTAAAACCCTAATTTTCTGAAATTTCTTCCAAACCAGAAATTGGTTGCAATTAATCACTTTTTCCACCTCCTAGAGTCATTATATACCATTTCCAATCATCATAGATAGCCACACAATCATGTTCATAGTAAAACTTCATCACTTCAACCACAAATCAAGAAATAATCCATAATATTGCATCTCATACTACCACTAATCATGATTTAAGCATCAATTGAGGGAGGAGGGTGGTTCTTCACAACTCACCTTAGAAACAAGAGAGAGAGAGAGCAATAGGTCCTCCTAGCTTCCCAAATAACTCCACACAACAACTCACAAACACTAATTGAAGAGGTTTTATGGAGAAATTGCAAGTTTCAATGGTTGGTTTTGATGATTTGGAGCAAACTTGAAGAGTTTTCTTCCTTGTGCTTAAAGTAAGAGAGAGAGAAAGAGAGAAAGAGAGAGCCGGCCACTTATGGAGGATTTTTGATGATTTTTGGTCATTTTTGGTTTATTTAAGTCAAATGGTAAGACCATGAATAGTTTTCCTAAAGTAAACCCACTGAAATGGTGACACTTGTCACCTTTATTAAATGCTTATCTAACTTGTCTCTCTTATACCAATCCACTTAGCCTCCTCTAATTATCTCTTAACACCCGGTAAATTAATTCCAGTATCCAAAACTTAACCTAGTTGACCGAATTTTTCCGAACTTTTTGCACTAGTGGGTCCCACGTCCGGTATACGCTCATAATTTCTCAAAACCTATTCGATACTAGAAAAATCATCTAAAAATTATATCTGCTCCTTAAAAGTATCTAGAAATTTTTCCTAATCACGAAAATGCAGAAAACAAGCCATGGAAAATAATAAAACCTAGAAAATGGGAAAAATACGGGTTCTCACAAAAAGGAGCAACTTTGCACTTTAGTCTCCCAAATCACTTCACTAATCACCTCACAATCACTAAGAGAGAGGTTTTTATGGAGAGTTTTCAAGTTTAATCGGTTAGTTTGTTGAATTGGGCAAGATTGGAGCAAGAAATTTGGAGAGGTTTTTCTTCTTTTGCTTGGAGAGAGAGTCGGCCACAAAGCTTGGAAAATGAAGTGATTTTAATCCATTTTTTTTTGTTTATTTAGTCAAATGGTAAAAGGATGAATAGTGGTCAAGAATCAAGACTTAATCTCTAAGTGACACTTGTCACTATAATTAATACATGGTTATCCTTTTGTCTCTCTCCACTCTCATCCATATAACAGCCTCTAATTATCTCTTAGCACCTGGTAACATAAATTCGGTATCCAAAACTTAACCTAACTGGCCGAATTTTACCGAAGTTTCCGCACTAATGGGTCCCACGTCCGATATATGTTCTTAATTTTTCAAAAACTAACTGATACTAGAAAAATCATCTAAAAACTATATTTACTCGATAAAATTATCTGGGAATTTTCTAATAAAGAAAATGTCGAAAAGGCGGGCGATCAATAAAATAAACCCTAGGAACGTAGAAAATTTTCGGGTTCTCGCACTCATTCTTTCGGGGCGTCACAACCTCCCCCACTTAGAACAATTTCGTCCTCGAAATTGATACCTTTATTCGTGAACCGAAATTGCAGGGTTACAAGAATATGTGTCGTCAGGGTCTATTCAACACTGGCGGTGCACCGATATGAAAGCGTGTACCTTCGATGTCCGCCGAAGGGTCAATCACCTCTTGACCCATAAACTTGGGAGGTGCAAATTTTTTGAACCGTTCTAAAGCACGGTCCTCTCCCTCGTGATTGCCTGGATTATTTCCAGGATTTCCTGGAATATTCCCATGGCCCTGACCCTGCTGGTCAACCATACGTTCCTGTAGCTACTTGATCTGGCTCTTGTTCTTGTTGCCTTTCAGGGCTTCGTCCTCGCCCTCTACCTCTACCTCGAGTACCGGAGGTCATTTAGGTGCAAAAGTCTATAGATCCAAGCATAACGTGTGCTTAGTAGTCAAACTAGAAACAAAATAAACAGACAAAACAAATACACGAAAGGCACGCAAAGGATAGGTGCAAAGGATAATACTCGAATATATACATTTATTTACAAAGTCACACCAAAAGATAAACACATTACCCGACCTCCAGTCGGTACAAAACCCAATATACACACGAGCACTCCGGCTCCAAAAATCTAGGCAGTCAACCAGATAACAAAAGAAATTAGCCATGCCAGTTCTAACAAAAGTAATCTGCCAGCTAATCAAAAATACAAAAGCGACCCTAAACGCCTCCCCTGGGGCCCCGGTTCCATCAAGGGTTCAGTTTAGCTATTACCGACTTACATTCACGCATACGCATGAGTAACCCTAGATTCCACTTACCCGATACCTCGGATAAAATCCAAGACCTAGTTCAACCACTACAAGAGAAATGTAGCTGGTCTACAATTCAACCGCTACAAAAAGGATGTAGCCGGTCTACTATTCAACCGCCACAAGAGAAATGCAGCCAGTCTACAGTTCAACCATTGCAAGAGGAATGCAACCGGTCTACAATCATGCACATAAATATGCAAGTCCACATGCAGGATCAATTAACTCAAGTTCATAGAGGTCGAATGCGAATAAGGACACACTCGCCTAGCCATAATCAAGTCACAAGTATTACCCAGCAAATCACATTTCAAGCATTCCAAGTGTTTGAAGTCAATATACTGTGAGAACCCGTAACTTTTCCATTTTCTAGGTTTTATTATCTTTCTAGGTTTTCTTATCTTCAATGGCTTGTTTTCTGCACTTTCTGTATCTGGAAATTTTTCTAGATAAATTTTATGAGTAAATATAGTTTTTAGATGATTTTTCTAGTATCGAATAGTTTTTGAGAAATTATGAGCGTATACCGGACGTGGGACCCACTAGTGCGAAAAGTTCGGAAAAATTCGGCCAACTAGGTTAAGTTTCGGATACTGGGTTTAATTTACCGGGTGTTAAGAGATAATTAGAGGAAGCTATTTGGATTGATGTGAGAGGGAACAAAGTGATAGACTTGCATTAAATAAGTGACAAGTGTCACCATTTGATTGGAGGAACTTGTAAGACCACTATTCATTTTCTTACCATTGACCAAATAAATCAAAAATTCACCAAAAATTCCTCATTTTTGTCTTCCTCTTGGCCGAACCTCTTGCTACAAGAAAAGAAAGAAAAGCTTCCAAGTTTCTTGCTCCAATCTTGCCCAATCTCACAAACTAACCGTTTCATCTTGAATTCCTTCCATAAAACCTCTTCAATTAGTGTTAGTGAGTTGATTTGTGGAGTTATTTGGAAAGCTAAGAGGACCTATTGCTCTCTCTCTCTTGTTTCTAAGGTGAGTTGTGAAGAACCACCCCCTCCCTTAATTGATGCTTAAATCATGATTAGTGGTAGTATGAGATGCAATATTATGGATTATTTCTTGATTTGTGGTTGAAGTGATGAAGTTTTATTATTTTTGGGGATTTTTCTGTTTTAATATAAGCATGGTTGTGTGGCTATCTATGATGATTGGAAATGGTATATAATGACTCTAGGAGGTGGAAAAAGTGATTAATTGCAACCAATTTCTGGTTTGGAAGAAATTTCAGAAAATTAGGGTTTTAGTGGGAACATTCTGCCCGAATTTATAGCTCCTATTTAGATGCCGAATTGGCCTTGGCTTAAAACATAAAATTTGTATGGAATGACATTTTAGAGGTGCCTACAAAATTTCAGGTCAATCGGAGTAGTGTAGAATGAGAAAAGTCAAAATTACTATTGCTGTTCTGGTTTTACCCGAATGTAAGAATTGCGCCTGTAATTGGTTGTTTTGGCTGGAATTACTTCCGAATTGGTTGTTGAGGACTTCTGATGAAATTTATCCCTATTTCTTAGTTTTCATCTGGTTTTTGAATTTCTGGATTTGGACTTGGAGAGCCTGAGTTATGATGTTTCCGCTAGAATGCGTTCTGTGAATCTGTTTTTGTGATTCTGGTATGGTATCTTGCATTTTTGACCTGGTTACACTCGCAAATGGGTTGAGTGACCTTCTGTAATGTTGTAGCCCTATCTCTTAGCTTCAAAACGGTGGGTCTTGCACCTTCATCTGATAATTTTAGTGCCTTTGGCACTATTACCGCAAAATGAGGACAAAAACTGTTTTTTTCAGGGCTAAAGCTAAATCATTTCCGGATTTTTCTGGTTTCCTCTATTGTTTGTGTATGCTGTATGCTTAGGGAACCCTGTTTTGGTAGTATGTAGAATTGGTTTATGACTTGTAATCGAGTCTTATTGTGTTTATTTGAATAGTTTAGGGCTTGACTTTCATATCCGGTCATTTCCTAACTAAATTTTGTACTTAAATGCCATTAAGCCTAGTGAACGGCTTTTGGGAATGAGATTATTTTTGTACGAGATGTTGGGACTGATTTGAGGAAATAATGAAGCTATGATGGCTGGAAATTAGGTAAACACAAGGGATATGCTGCCGAAATTTTACTTGATGGCTAGTTGGATTTACTTGTGATTTGAGCGAAGGAATTTTGGGTTGTTTGAGCCTAGGTCTTCATTTTACCTTTTCATTTTCAAAAAATCATGTTTTGCACCCTTGCTTTAGTAATTATTTGGGCGAGGCATACGACTGGTAGTCGAGCCTCACATGTGCATTCTGTATACTCGATTTTGAAAGTGGAACCTTCAATTGTTTTCTTTGGATTATCTTAGGGTTTCTTGGTGATTAAAGCTCTCTTTTGGGAGGTATCTGTACTGACCCCGGTGAGTGTTCCACTACCTGCTACCCGTTATGTGAAATATCTGAATATCTGAATACTTGATTTATGACTGTTGGAGCCAAATACTGTTTTGATAAAAGGGAGGCGAGAGTGTACTTTATCACACTCGTTCTCTGGTCTGTTCATATGCCAATTTTGAACGCGTATCTGAATCTGCTATCTGTATCTGTATCTGTATCTGTTATCTGTATCTGGATCTGTATCTGTTCTGAAGTCGTTTGGAAGCTTGTGTCCAACGACCTTTCTGTGACCTCTGAGCTCAACACCTGTGGCCAGTTACTAGAGTCGGGCCGGCAAGGGCCTGGTCGATTAGATAACGAACCACGGTAGTCTGTTTTGGGATCTTTGGGTATTGAGACCCTTGATTCCGGGTATACTCGAGTATTACCATTTCTGATCTGATTGGATTTCGGGCCCGGTGGGGTATGTGAGGTGGAAGGAATCGAAGAAAGTGGAGTCTACGGTATTGATTACTCCTTTAGCGTTGACGGAGTGTCAACTATTATTTCGATCAAGCTTCGATGATGCTAATGGGAATTTGGCTCCTGAGAGCCACCTGTATCCTTCTGATTTGAATCATTGGTTCATTTACTTTACATCTGGCATGTGTACCTGATTTGTTAAATGTGAAATGCCATGATTTTTCTGCTATATGTCTGGTACCTCATTGAGCGCAAGCTCACCCCTTTCTGTTCCTTTTTGTTTTCCTTACAGGAAAATAAATACTTTTGGACTGAATTTGACAATTGGCTGCCAAATTGAGCTAGTTGAACATATCTTTTGTATAGCTCATGTATTGAAACCCTAAATGTACTTTTGGGACCGTTTTCCTTTTGATTTGGCAAACCAGACATGTATCCACTTTTGAATACTTTTGTATGCCACTTTGGCTTGTAAATGCTAAGTTTCAAGATGTGAATGTTTGCTTGATATTTGGTTGGGTTCTGACGGGTCGGTTACTATTCATAGCCGACTTCGGTTTCATTTTTTTTATTTTAACATTTTGATTTGTTTACCCGCGTTGGTAAGCTCCGGAATGTATTAGCTCGTTCTATACCGAACCATTAGTCCTGGCGAGAGTTGGGCAGGCAGTTCGCTAACCCCTTTGGTTCGCCTTAGGAGAAGGTGGGGCTGTCACATATACAATCATATGCAAATCAAGTTACTTGTTCATGCATAAATGAGATATCAATTGTTTCGTCAAGTTAGGTCGATTGAGTGTACATAAGAGCACACTCGCCTAAATAGGGCTCAAGTCACAAATAAGTTCAGCATAACACGTTTCAAGCATTTCAAGTATTTCAAATCCAAACAGTTGAAAATCAGGTAGCTGCGAAAACCTGATCAAACAAGAAAATTGAAGGAAGACTGCAGAAATTAGATATTTTGACAGTAAATCCGGCCACAAATCCGGCCAGATATTGGCTGGATTGACAGGGAGAACTTAAAAAAAAATTTATGCTCACTGCCTCAAATCCGGCCGACAATCCGATCAGAAAGTGGCTAGATTCTGGCCACACTTCAGTTATAACAAAACGGCCTGTACATATTTTAACAAAATATCAAAAGTTTAGTCGAGCTAAGTCAAGTGCAATAAAGTACACATTTGCCTACACGATGATAAATCAAGTACCTAGCGATTTCTAGCAACAGTGAGCATGTAACACGCGCCCCAAGTGCACAAGAAAGTCAGTGGGATAACTACCCGAATGACCAACAAGTCAAGTGCAAGCAAAACAATTCATTTCATATCAATATCAAGAAGTTAACTACAAAGGATCGAGTATGATAAAGTACATCCTCGTCCCAACGGTTATCAATTCAAGAGTAATTACGTTAACCAAGCAAGCATGTCATTCAAACAAGGAGACATTCCACGTAACTATTTTCATGCACTTAGAACACTCACCAATCAATTGCAACCCTTCACTTTAACCCTGGTTTGTCCTCTAGAATTCTCTCGAGTCCTGCGGTCACATACTATATTAAAAGACTAGCAATACAAAACCAAAATACATGAAGAAATTAAGGTTCCAAAACTTCACTTCCTTTCATTTAAACCTCAATTCCACCCATAAACCAAACTCAAGATAGTTTACCAACTCCAATCTTAAAGTTGGAAATGAAAGTAAGAACAGTTCTAGGAAAACAGAATTTTTTCCAATTTTGCGCGGCACTATTTGAAAAATCATACCTCAAGCTTCCTAAATCCAAAATTTATAAACTTTATACCGTTGGAAAATAGACTCAAAGAGTTATAATTTCCCAAAAGACACCTTTGTGAGATTCTGTCCACAAGTTAGACAAATTCCAACCTCAAGCGGCTGCTTTATCCAATAGAAAGACAGAACAGGAATGAAAATTCAGTCAAATTTGAAAAATCACAGATATTCATAGGAATTAAGAAAAATTCTAAACTTTTCATGGTACAAAGTACTCGGAATCTAGTTTCTAATACAACAAACAGAATGTAATTCTGAGTTTTCTACACCAAGATATAATAGATTTCCCAAGACTGCTCAAGGTTTCCTGCGAAAAATTCTCAGCAGCAATTCCTTTGTGTTTACCAATTTTTCCAGCCATATTCAAGGCTTCATTCTCACCACAAAACAGCCACAAATCAAGCATATACATACCAGGCCAACAACTCACTAAGTCAAGCATTTATATAGCATTTAACCCTTACTACTTAAGCTAGAAAATTAAACCTTAAGCTGAAATTCATAATCACAAGTTGGAATTTCCTTTTAGCAAGTCAAACTAGCATATAAAAACTAGATATTTCACATAGCAAAGCTATCAAACCATGGCCAACCCTTAAGCATCATATATGGGTAGAAATTTCACCATAAAAACTGAAATTTTCCACATCACTACTTTAAACCATGAAATTTCTCATAAAGCTACCAAAATTGAAACCCTAAACCACTAGTTGGCAAATATTTGAAGTAGAGGAAGTTTCTTGCCATAATTACCTTAGAACCCTATGCAAAGAGGCTGCCAAGACCTTCTCCTCCCAAATCACTCCACCAAAACCCTTAATCTTCCTTAGTTAGCACTTTCTATGGAGTAGTTTGCAAGGTTGTTGGTTGAAACTCAAGATTCAAGCAAGAAATTAAGGTTGAAGATGAAGTTCTTCCCTTGGTTTTTCCTCTCTAATTTTTTGCCAAGACAAGGAGAAAATGGAGAAGTTTTGGTCAATTTTTGGTTTAATAAAGTTAAGAAAGTCTTGGTCAAAGTCCAACTTGCAACGGTTTCGCGACACTTGGCATCTCTAAGGTTCACACTCATCTCTTTGTCTTCCAAAGCTAATCTGTCTAGCTAACCTCTAATTATCCCTTAACACCTTATAAAATAACATCCCTTTATACAAAACTCCACCTAGTCGTCAAAATTTTATCACACTTACCGCACTAGTGGGTCCCACGTCCATAATGCGCTACGAACTTAACATGAACCAACTCATACAGGCAAAATGATTTACAAACTTGACTCACTTATAGAAATATCTAGCAAATTAAGGTAATAAAGTAAAGTAAAGAAAATGTGCTCAAAGAAATAAGATAAAATAAAGATAATTTTCGGGTCCTCACAGTTTAGCTCTAGTTTCATATTGAGAGTTTCTTTCTTAGTTAAGAGTTTTGAGAGGAAGGTGAAAACACTCTTGTATCAAACTTTTTTGAGAGATCAACTTCTGAGGGAATTCAAGGATTCAAACTTCAAGATATTGAATAAGAATTCTTCTTCCAAAACTTTGTCTCTTGTTCTTATTTGTCATGCTTTATTACAAGTTTGTTTCATACTTAGATGTTCTTAATATAATATCTAACCAAACTTTTTCATATCATAGGGTGAAGATGAATTTGTTATAGTTTTAATTTGAAGCAGAAAAGGAATGATTATACTTTTTTATGTTGAGAGTTTCTATCTTAGTTACGAGTTTTGACTGGAAAGTGAAAACTGTGATAGCCCCACCTTCCCCTAGGGCGAACCAAAGGGTTCAGCGGGCTACCTACTCAGTTCGCGCCAAGACTCACTTATACCATCAAATAAAATACTTTCAAAGTACTTAAATAACAATTCCACAACTTATAACATAACTAAATTCAACTTACAATCTGACTAATAAAATACGATCCAGCGTACTTAAAATACAATCAAAGTTCGTCTTACAAGCTTCTACAATACCAAATTTAAAGTTTAACAATCCAAAACAAGCTACAAAAGAAACAGGGTCACACCCTAACTGCCAGCGGCTTCACTCGGGTTCTCAATTCCTGTTAAGGAAAACAAATTGGAAAGAATGAGCTAACACCTAGCGAGTTCCCAAGAAGGCATACAGTCACATAGAACAGTTCAAATTACACTTCAAGTTCACAATTTAAAGCGAGTAAATAAAATGATTAATAACATCAAGGAGTAGGATATGGGTGGCTCTCAGGAGCCAATGTCCACGAATCTTGATCTTATTTCACGTAGTCGACACTCTGTCGACTTTCAAGTATTATCGCTATGTAGAACTCCACTTACTTCATTCTCCTTCTAACGACTCCCCCTACTGGGTCCGAAATCCAAAACACTTAAAAAGGGTATTGCTCGAACATATCATAGTTTTCACTTCAAAAAGGACAAGTCTAAACGCCAAGTCCAGTGGGTATAAAACACTCTCTTATGGCTCATCAAATCTCCTCGACCAAGTCCCATGACTGCCTCAAATCGATAGACTTACCTATAGGACTCAGGAATTCTCAAGAATTAACATGCACACTCAATCACTTATTGTCGATGGGATAACAACCCAAACAACATCACAACACTTCAACAATTCAAAACACTATTCATCTCAGTCACAACATCAAGTTCACATCTATGTCACATTTGCAAATTCAAAACAGATAACATGCATGGAAACTCACCAATAAATCAAAACTCAAAATCCAAGTTAGGATTGATATCACAGTTTTCAATCGCTCCTATAAACACGTAAAAAGAGACAATAAGTTTCGCCAAAACAATTCGCAAAACTAAACCAAATTCACTTGAACTCAACATGTAAGCTCAAGTTATGAAAACAATATGTATCTAGAATAGTTTTTCCCAAAATTCGACACGTGAAAACACAAAATCAAGGGCAAAACAATCTCGAATTCACCATTGCTGCTTGGATAGTTTTTAACCCAAAAATAGTGAAATAAAGTGACTTTTAACCGTTAAAGTTCCTAACTTTCAACTCCAATTCAACATATGAACATAGTTTAACCTAATACCAAGTCACTTGAGTGAAATTAGTCAAAAGGAACATAAAAATGTCGAAAATGAAGGTGGAAAATTAACCCACTTCATTCGGCTAGCCCATCCGAAAATTCCTCAAGAATTTTACCAATAAGACAACCATTTAGCCAACAAAAACTCACTCAAATCCATATAGGCTTCATCAATCATTAGCCCTTGGTTATCAATGGGAAAATTTCCATGTAAATCCAACCCATAAATCAAGAGCTATGCTACTATTTTAACCTCTAGAACATCTAGTGGTATAACTTCAAGAAATTTACTAGATCTACCATAGATCTTACTTAAATCAAGTGAATCTAGCATTTTCATGGCTAGAAATTAAAGATTAAGGGTGTTTTTTGGTTCTTACCTCAAGATCTAACTAGATCTAGTGTGATTCAACTTCAAAACTTCCTTTTAAGATTCACCCCTTCAAGTTTCCTCAAGAAAGGTCAAATCTTCTAGGTTGCTTGGTGATTTCTTCCACAAATCCACAAAGAGCAAGATGGATGGTGTGCCTTCTCTCTTGGTTACTCTCTCTCTCTCTCTCTTGAGCTCTCTCTCTCTCTCTCGGCTTTCTCTCTCTTTCGGCCCTCAACAAGAAAAGAAGAAAAAGAAGAAGAAGAATTGTGGTGGTTAATGGGTTTTCAAGTGATCTTCAAGAGCAAGATGGAGGAGGAAATTGAGAGCCTCAAGTCTCTCTCTCTCTCTCAAGGGGGAAGAGAGAGAATGAACTCTCAAGTCTAGTTTTTTCCTTTAAAGTGTGGTAGGGGGACCACCTCACCTACTCGCTTATGTGGCACATTCTCATGCGACATCTTATCCATAACTAGATTTCCCTCAATCAACATTATCCTATCATTTTTCTATTTCTTTAAAGTCTCTACACGCTCTAGATTTAATCTTAAGACTAAATTCTACGTCACCACTCCAAAGTTTTACACTTAATGCTAGCCAAACGATAACCGGACAATTAATAATAAAAATTCAACTAAGATACAAAATGACATTTTGTTAGATAAGGGTACCAAAATTTTGGCAAAAATCACATAATATAAATATTTTCATCATTATTATTTACCTTTCAAAAATAGTAAAAAAAATTTTTAGAGCCCTCACATCCTTCCCCCTAAAAAAAATTTTGGTCCCAAAATTCTCACCTTTCTAAACGAACAAGTCAGGATACTTTTTCTACATCTCCTCTTCCGCTTCCCAAGTCGCTTCCTTGACATCATGATTTCTCGAAAGGACTTTAACCAAAGGAATTTTCTTATTTCTCAAGTCCTTTACCTCTCGATCAAGAATTTTCACAAGATGTTCTTCATACGCAAGCGACTCATCTACTTCAAGATCTCCCAGCTATATCACATGAGTTGGATCCGAATGATACTTCTTGCACATAGAGACGTGAAAAATGTTATGGATCTTAGACATATTAACAAGTAAATCCAACTGATATGCCACTTTCCCAATTCGTTGGAGAATCTCAAAAGGTCCAATATACCTTGGTTTTAATTTCTTCCCCTTCTTTGCTACAACTCCTCCTTTCATGGGTTTAACTCTCAAGAAGACCTTATTTCCTACTTCGAATACCAAATCTTGTCTCCTATTATCCGCATAACTCTTTTATCTACTCTAGGCGGTTTGGAGCCATTCTCAGATTATCTTTATTTTCTCATATGCTTCCTCAACCCAGGGTATAGTGGTCAGATCCAAAATCTCTGTCTCTCCTGCTTCATCCCAATGGGTGGGTCGACGATCGACATTTTCTTCCATAAAGTGTTTCGTAAAGTGCCATTTGAATTGAAACTTGGTAACTGTTATTAAATGCAAATTCGACCAATGTCATATGGTGACTCCAACTTCCTCCGAATTCCATTATACATGATCTCAACATATCATCCAAAGTCTGGATTGTCCTCTCTGGCTGTCCGTCCGTTTGAGGATGATATGTTGTACTCAAGTTTAACTTGGTCTCCAAAGCCTCCTGAAATTTTTGTCAAAATCGGGAAACAAACCTCGGATCTCTATCAGAAATGATACTTACAGGAATTCCATATAACCTCACAATTTCATCCATATAAAGCCTTGTTAGTTTCTCCAAAGGGTATTTCATATTCACCGGCAGGAAATATGCAGTCTTAGTAAGCCGATCTACTACCACCGAAACCGCATCATGCCCTTTTGACTCCTTGGCAACCCTGTTACGAAATCCATAGTAATATATTTTCACTTCCACTCGGGTATCTCTAAAGGTTGCAAAAGTCTCGAAGGTTTCTGATGCTCAACTTTAACTTGTTGGCAGACAAGACATGTTTGAACAAATCTAGCCACTTCCTTTTCCAAGCCATCCCACCAATACAACTCTTTTAAATCTTGGTACATTTTATTACTCCCAGGGTGTTTTATATATTTAGATCGGTGCGTTTCCTCTAATATTTTCCTTCTTATTCCTTCATCACCGGGCACCACGATTCGATCTCGAAATCTCAGTACTCCTTCAGGTCCTACTTTAAAATCCTGGGTTCCCTCTTTCTGTGCTTTTTCCAACCATTTCTGCTGTGATGCCCCACTTCTTCCGAGGGCGAACCCAAGTGTATCGGTGGAACGCCTGCCCAACTCTCGCCAGGACTCGATACTAATTCAATTTAAACTCAATAATAACCCATGGATACTAAAAATCGAAGAGATACAGGAAGGTCAATTCCTTTAAACGTTCAAGTCTTATAGCATAATCTACCCAATTACTTTACATTCCAAAAATATACAGCTTCCAAAAGTCAAATTCTAAACAAATACATTCACAGTTCTAATCAAATGGATCATCAAGTAAGCTTCTCCAGAATTCCTCTCATTTCAGCTCCTGTTAAGGAAAACAAATCTAACGGGGTGAGTGGATGCTTGTGAGGCCAAGAAAACATGCAAGACAAGTAATTCAATAGCAATAGCACTTGAACAATAGTGAAAACTATAACATTCAAGAATTTCACAAATTTATAATAAACCCTCTTGAGTAGGGTGCAGGAGCTCTCAGGAGCTAAATCTTTGTTTACTATGCCCAAGTTCAATTCAATGCCTTCTCGTGACGACACCCCGTCACCCGGGTAGATAATTAAATTCATAGCACTTTATGTATTCCATTTATGTTTCTGAGACGACTCGAGAGGCACCTCCCACCCAAATCGGTATGGTACTTACTATCGCTCAGTTTATAGGTCTGAGACGATTCGAGAGGTATCTCCCACCAAATCGGTGTGGTACTTGCTATCGTTCAGAGGTCGATGAGACACCGCTCCAATCGACTTAAAATACTTAATGGTTCTGAGAAAATTCGAGAGGTACCTCCCACCCGAATCGGTGTGGTACTTGCTATCGTTCAGAGGTTTAGGGTACTGAGACGACTCAAGAGGTACCTCCAACCTGAATCCGTACCTCCCACCTTACAATCGTTCAGTGGTCGATGAGGCATCACTCCAATCGACTTTGCATGGTTTAGGATACTGAAATAATTCGAGAGGTACCTGCCACCAAATCGGTGTGGTACTTACAATCGTTCAGTGATCGATGAGACATCGCTCCAATCGACTTATGCGGCCATAGCATAATTAATCATTGAAACATTTTACTTAATTCACTTAACAAGTCACTTCAAGCAATTCCCTTCAAGTAATTCAAGTACACTTTACGTAAATATTCACTTCAAGTATTTCATGTCGAGTAATTCAAGTACAATTCACGCGTAAATATTCACTTCAAGTATTTCATATCAAGTAATTCAAGCACGCTTTACTTAAATGAGAACGAGTGCGGTAAAGTACATACTCGACTCAGCATTTTCAAAATATTCAATCACTAATAACGATTAAGCATGTAACACGGTCACATACACTTGACACTCACCAATCAAAAACAAAGGAGTAGTGTCCACTTGAGGGTTCAGGCGTCCACCGTGGGATTCTCTTGAAGGTCCTCTTGAATGCCTGAACAATTAATATTGAACTATCACTTAGAAACCCCATTTATCACGGAAGATTGCACACTTGTACATCTAGAAAAGATCACGAAATGAACCTAAATTTCTCGTAAATCGAGACTCAAAACTGGGGCTTAAATATACAAGGAAAAATCCAATTTTCATCTTTGAAATCATTGGATGGAAACAAGTAGATATAAATCATTTTCCAAACGAACGATCGGAGACGGACTTCAGAAGCCACGTCACAATCCGGCCGGATTTCTGGCCGGATTCAACGCAGAGAGCAACCGAATTTTTCTTTCAATTTTCACCACCAATCCGGCCAACTATCCGGCCAAGAACTGGCCGGATATATGGCCGGATTCTTTGAAATTTGTTCCCGCGCGAAAATTTTTCAAAAAGCTTTGAATTATCAAATTTAGGGGCATTCTTGGAAAAATCATAACTCATTCTCTATAAGTCCAAAATTGGAAAAATTGATACCGTTGGAAACTACTTCCAAAGTACTAAAAGTTCCTAGAAGACACCTTTCCATGATTCCAAACGAAAAATATTCAAAATTTGGCTCAAAGTGGCTGTTTTGGAATATCAAGACAGATTTGGGTTGATTTTCAGCAAAGTTTGGAAATTTTGAAAAATTCACACAAAGCGAATTAGCCTCTGAAATTTGGAACTCGATTAGAGTTACAATCAAAGTTTTCAACACAATAAGCAGAACAAGAATTGGAGTTTTGAGTATCGAGAGACATCAGTCCAAAGTTGGTCACATTTCGCAAACTGTTCAGTCATTTTCCAGGTTTAAAGACTATTTTTGAAATATCATTTGGCCATCGATTTGGCATTAGAAATACACCAAAATTGGTAAACTAAATCCTCCATGTGTGAACAACATTTCTACCAAGTTTCATGCAAAAATTCCCACGGGAAGGCAGTAATTAAAACAACCAAAGTTCAGGAAATATTTCAAGGCTAATCTGCCTTCTCACTTTTCTTTTGCTTGCAAACGTTTTGTGCAATGAAAGCAGTTCTAAATCACTCCATTTTCAAAACCAAGAGTCCAAAAACATCCACTAAGCAATTTAAAGGTAATGAACATCACAATTTTCGAAATATAACTCCCCAAATCAGATTTGACCATTCGGCCAAGAGAAAAGGAAAAGTTTTCCAGATTCGAAAAGCAACTTTGGGACATCATTTGTATATCAAAATTGTCTTAGATTGACACAAAAAATGGTACAATTCAACCTCCATATGAGGACTACTCCTCTACCAAATTTCATAGAAAAATACATACGGGAAGTTAGTTAACAAAATTATTAAAACTCCAAGAACTTCCAAGACAAAACTGCCATGTGGTCCCGTTTTCCGTTTTCAAAATGTTTGGCCAACAAAATATCTTAAACACGGTCCATTTGTGTAGATAATGTCTAAGAAACATCCAAGATACATTTGATAGGTGATCAACACCAAGAATTTCAAAACAACAAGTCCCAATCAAGATTTAGGCATTTACTAGCCAAAAAGAGGGTTTCAAATCATTGAGTCAGTTTCGGATTTCAGCCACAACTCACTCAATTCAACTTGGAATCGAGCGTGGTTAGTGGCGTTGAAAACTAGATTCATAACGCTACAATTTCTTAGAAGAAATCATTTTCAAAATCTATCCACGGCTAGCTCATATTTGAGCATCAATTCACTACTCAAAACAGAGCTCCCAGTGTAGATGCGAAACAGGACAGTCATGTTCAAACGATTGGTATGGACTACTCAGGTGGAACCAGGATGTACTTTTATACATTGGAAAGCTGGTAATGTCTAGTTTCCAGTGCTACAAACAGCACTCGACGTCGGAGAAAAAAGTTATAGCCAAAACAAAAACACTGCCAGAGCAGTTACCGGAAAATTTCCAGTTTTTGCTGACTTCCGAAAACACATCATTTGGCCAACCAAATCATGAAATTTTTTATGAAACTTTCTACACAACCCACACAACATGTATACATCATAAAAAAGTCATTAGAACCACAAAAAATTGCTCTAAGGGCCACGGCATGTACAGGGGCAGAAATGGAAAAATTCCCTCATCACTTCCTTTGACTTTTCCTTCAACAATACAACCTATTTCCACTAGATTAAACACTAATCCAACATTAATAACATCAAAACACAACAAATCAGTCCATCAAACCATAGTGGGAGTTTACAGAGCCCACACACCAAATTTCTAACAATTTAAAGCTATCAATGAGAATCCAAGATGTGACGACCCCACTTCTCCCAAGGGCGAACCCAAGGGTATCGGCGGGCCGCCTGCCTAGCTCGCGCCAGGACTCAAACCTTAAAGCGATAAAAACCAGAAAATCCAAAAGAGTACCTTACATACTATATACAAATCCCAAAAAGGTTATAATTACATTCTCCAAAAGTACCTGCTCAAACTATTACACCCTTATAATTACAACCAAAACTAAAAGGTAGACCCTAAGGAGGGTCCTTATACAAACCACCACAATAAAAACAAACATCCTAATTGTCCAACTATGACAAACCAATACTAGTGTAAGTGCCCATAAGTCCCCGCGTCGGCCCCTGCTAAGGAAAACAAAAGGAACGGGGTAAGCTATATGCTTAGTAAGTAAACAGGGGCAAAAGCGTAAATGTCACGTAACCACAGTTACTCAATAAGAGTAAAGCAAAAGCAGAAAAGTAACATCACATAATAAGGATACAGGTGGCTCCAAAGCCAAGTCGTTGCCATGCGTGACCTCCTGTCGACACTCCGTCGACCATACATAAGGTCCGTAGAACTCCACTTGTACACCCACCGAACACCTTATCACCCTCACTGGCCAGTCACCTCACAAACTTGCCCAGGCGAACGAAATCACAAACTTGAGCTTGAGTCACAAGCTCGGGTCACAAAATTGGTTCACATACTCAGCGAACCGGGTTCACAAACTTGGTGACCTCAAACCAAGTTGGACTGACTTCGACCAAGCCCTAACCGGCTCGAATAGTCCATCTAGGTATTGAGTTCAACCTCAAACTCACAAAATTCACAAAATTATTCAAAAGTCACCCTGAGCCACCAGCTCAAGGGTTTTAGTTCCAAAATTGCTTATATACATAAGCCATGTTCAAATATGTGTGCAAATTAGGGTTTAGAGCGAGTGCGATAAAGTACACCCTCGTCTAAGTACCCTCTTCATACATATCGAAACACATAAGCAACTAACATACAAAAGTGGCCTGAATACTTACTCCAAATACAAAAGTAGTACAAAAGCGGAAATCACTTCGTTGGTTGGCTAGTAGTGGGCCCCACCGGCTCCGCCTAGTTCACCACCGTCTGAAATCGAAGATTGTGTCACAATATATCACAAACAGCTACTCACACACGTAAAACAAGCAAAACGGCAAAATTGGCACGCGCAAGTGCGAAAACGGCAAAAAGGGGCACACGCGCACGCGCGGAACGGCAAACGGGACGGCCAAATCGGCCATCTTAAACCGTTTTGGTCGAAAGTTAGGCTAGGAGTGTCGGATCAAGGTGAGCGAGATACCGTTTCGAAGTTAAGAGTAAGGGCTACAATTCTGATGAAGACATCTCAACCCAGATCTCAATAGGTATAGGTCAAAAAGGCACGAAATAGTGCCAGCTGTTTCATGGCAAGTTACCAAACATGCCCTGTTTGCAAGGCCGTAACTCATGGCTCAGAAATCGAAATCAAGAAATTCCAAAGGCGTTAGAAAGCTGAGACATAAGGCTAAAACTTTGATGTTTTGGCCAAGACCTGAATCCACTCAGAACAGAACGAAAATCGAGTGTCAACGTACCCATCAGAACTGTCCAAATACAAGGCAGTTCTGACGAGCGTTATTGTTTTGATCATAACAGGAGCTACGGAACTCGGTTTTCGACGTATTTTATACCGTTTCGAATCTGAGACCAAGATCTAAATTTCTTATGAAATATTTGACACCCATATCGTATGGAATCAGAACGGAAAAATGCACGGCAGAAACTGAAATGCAAAACGTACACAAACGGACGTCTAAAACAGGTCTGAGGGTTTTGTCTATAACTCGGAATACATTAATCCGTTTGACCTGAAATTTTACAGGTAGATTCAGCACTTAAAAGGATACAACGTTGAAGAAGGCCACTTAACCCAGTTTCGAGTGTAACTAGGTCAAAACTGTAAGATACTAAACCAGAATCGTAAAACAGGTGAACAAACCGCAACCTGGTGCAAACAGCATAACTCAGCCTACTTAAGTCCAAATTCAGAAATTTCAAAGGCATACGAAAGCTTAGAAACAGGGCTACATTTCATCAGAAGACTAGAACAACCAATTCTGAAGTAATCCTATCCAAAATCACCAATTACAAGTGCAGTTCTTACATTCGGACAAAACCAGAACAGCAAGGGTATTTTCGACTTTTCTCACTCTACGCTACTCCGATTGACCTGAAATTTTACAGGCACCTATAAAATGTCATTTCCTACAACTTTCATGTTTTAAGCCAAGGCCAATTCGGCCTCTATCTAGGACCAAAATATTCGGACAGAATGAAGAACCAAGAAACCCCAATTTTCCAGATTTCATTCAAAACAGAAATCACTTGCAATCTTCCACTTTTTCCACCATCTAGCATCATTACATACCATTTCCAACCATCATATATAGCCACACAATCATGCTTATATTAAAACAGGAAAAATCCCAATAAATATAAAACTTCACTAAATCATCCACAAATCAAGATATAAACCATAATTTTTCATCTCTTAACACCACTAAGCATGAATTAAGCTTCATTAGGTGAAGGAGAGAGTTCATTCATTACTCACCTAGTAAAACAAGAGAGAGGGAGTTGCTTGTCACCTTAGCTTCCACAAACACTTCACCAATCAACTTACTAATACCAAATGAAGAGGTTTTATGGAAGGAATTCAAGATTAACCGGTTAGTTTATGAGATTGAGCAAGATTAGGACAAGGAATTGAGAGAGATTTTTCTTTCTTCCTTTGGAGAGAATTTCGGCCAAGAGAGAGAAAAGAATGAGGAAGATTAAGCTTCATTTGTCTTATAAGAAGGTTGGAAAAAATAAGAATTAATTCTAGCCACAAGTTTGGTTAACACTTGGTTGAACCACAACCACACAATTTTCTCTCTCTTGTTGCATTTTGAACCACTAATTTTCGGCCAATAAGAAGCTACGAGGGGGGGGGAAGATATTTTGCTCTATTAGTGGTAAACTTGCATGGCAAGTAAGTGGTGGTCAATTGGTGCGTTCAATCGGTAATGCGCGGGACCCGCCGGTTCGCGCCGTTTTTTCTTAAAACACACGTACTAGGGTTTTTACTTCCTATTCACTAATCTTATCTTATTGCTCCTAATTACATATTATTTCTCACTTAAAAGTCACTTTTAATCACCAAATTTGATCCTTTTTCCGTACCAAAATTTCATCCGGCGAAAATCACAAAAACCCTAATTTTGCTCCAATGCTGAAACCGAAGAGTGAAACCCTACTTTCTAGGCTCACTTGCACTTATTATGGAATAATTGGATAGTAGGGCTTTAAATCTTAATCCCTACATAGGGTTTTCGAAATACTCCTAAAACCAAACGTTACCGCCCAGCTAATGAATATATCAACGTAGAACGGACTGGGGCCTCACAATCTCCCCCATTTAGAACAATTTCGTCCTCGAAATTTTTCTATGAACGGAACCTATCGAATCTAAAGTAACCAGTGGCCTGTACCTTCTTCATCCTCAGAAGAAACGAGGCTTTTCATTCCAGTCCCTTCTCTATTTGACGGTCCAGGGTCGGTCTGGGTTGGCTGCTGGGTTCCTTTCTTTTCACGCAATAAACTAGGGCAATTAGCAATCCGATGCTCGGTGCTCCCGCAACGCAGACACCTTCCATCCTTTTTCCAGCAATCCACCTCCATATGGTTGGATTTTCTACAGTAGCCACAAAATGAGAGAGCGATTGGGGTCTGATCCTCTTGTGAGACATCATGCAGTGGTCCTTCTCCACTTGGGTTTCCTCCCGGAGTATCCTCCTTAAGTGTCTCCAAAATTTTCACACCCCTTACTCCACGACCCTTCTTAGCGACTGGCCTACCTCGCTTACACTGTTCTGGCCTTTTACCTCTTTTCTTTGCATGGAAGATATTTACTTGTGGCCTTGCAATTCCTGTCCTTTGAGCTTCCTCTGGAAACCCCATAGCAGTAGTGTTTTGTGCCATTGTTAAGGCCTCCTCAGAAATCCCTTCGTATTTCCTTTTTAGCTCCAAGTTCTGGTGCAAGAGCTCAATCTTTTCTGAATACTCGTGCTTCCATCGCCCTTCCCAGTATGCGGCTAGTCTCCTTTGGACCTCTATTTCGTCTCGAAGAACTGCGATTTCCTTATACATCTCGACCCAATGTGCCATCTCACGGAGTTGCTGGACCTTCGATAGTAGCCTGCTGGCCAAAACAATGGGTCATAATAAATTCCTAAATACCAATGACACTCTCGGTCCCTGGTTTTGTTCAGTGGTTGTTTCCCCTTTTTCTTGACTCTTGGCCCCGCTTGGCTCCACGGCCACGACCATGTCCGCGACTACGTCTTCCCTCTATGTTTTTTTTTTCTTCCAAAGGGTACTTTAATAAATGAAATACGCAAATAAACTTATACGCACATAACACGCCATATTAAGGAGACAGATAATCAATTACACAAATACATATCAAATTGGACAGATAACCATGTACACACACACACATACTAACATCATGTAGTAACTATATACGGGCGAGTCAAAAGAAAAGGTGAAATCGTCCCAGTCTCAAATAAATAACCCCGTCCGATCTATCACGTTACTTTCTATCCAAACTAGACGTCCATTGACCTCTTGTGCTCATTCTAGTCAGACAAAGCCTGTTCATGTTTCCAAAATGAAATTTCAAGTACTTAACGCTGCCTCAACTTTAGAGTACTCGGGCACGAGAATCCGAAATAAGATAATTCACATCTCGAGCTGGCCAGTCCCAAGAGTAAACTATCTACAATCGAAATTCCTACCCGACGTACCTATTTATGATCCTCAAATACCACGGAAAAGATTAAAGGCCCATAACATTTGCAATTCACAGCTTATGCTCGAACGAGCACTTAGTCCTTCATATTTATTCACCACTTAGTCCAGGCTCACTCCGCGCAGAGACCACGCGAAGCAGCTATATATTTTATCCCTCAATTACTTAACTTTCATATCAAATCAAATCCCACAGTCCGGCATCCTAAACTTCAAGCCTAGGATACACTACAGAGATCTGAAGCCTAAGCTCTGATACCAACTGTGACGACCCCACTTCTCCCAAGGGCGAACCCAAGGGTATCGGCGGGCCGCCTGCCTAGCTCGCGCCAGGACTCAAACCTTAAAGCGATAAAAACCAGAAAATCCAAAAGAGTACCTTACATACTATATACAAATCCCAAAAAGGTTATAATTACATTCTCCAAAAGTACCTGCTCAAACTATTACACCCTTATAATTACAACCAAAACTAAAAGGTAGACCCTAAGGAGGGTCCTTATACAAACCACCACAATAAAAACAAACATCCTAATTGTCCAACTATGACAAACCAATACTAGTGTAAGTGCCCATAAGTCCCCGCGTCGGCCCCTGCTAAGGAAAACAAAAGGAACGGGGTAAGCTATATGCTTAGTAAGTAAACAGGGGCAAAAGCGTAAATGTCACGTAACCACAGTTACTCAATAAGAGTAAAGCAAAAGCAGAAAAGTAACATCACATAATAAGGATACAGGTGGCTCCAAAGCCAAGTCGTTGCCATGCGTGACCTCCTGTCGACACTCCGTCGACCATACATAAGGTCCGTAGAACTCCACTTGTACACCCACCGAACACCTTATCACCCTCACTGGCCAGTCACCTCACAAACTTGCCCAGGCGAACGAAATCACAAACTTGAGCTTGAGTCACAAGCTCGGGTCACAAAATTGGTTCACATACTCAGCGAACCGGGTTCACAAACTTGGTGACCTCAAACCAAGTTGGACTGACTTCGACCAAGCCCTAACCGGCTCGAATAGTCCATCTAGGTATTGAGTTCAACCTCAAACTCACAAAATTCACAAAATTATTCAAAAGTCACCCTGAGCCACCAGCTCAAGGGTTTTAGTTCCAAAATTGCTTATATACATAAGCCATGTACAAATATGTGTGCAAATTAGGGTTTAGAGCGAGTGCGATAAAGTACACCCTCGTCTAAGTACCCTCTTCATACATATCGAAACACATAAGCAACTAACATACAAAAGCGGCCTGAATACTTACTCCAAATACAAAAGTAGTACAAAAGCGGAAATCACTTCGTTGGTTGGCTAGTAGTGGGCCCCACCGGCTCCGCCTAGTTCACCACCGTCTGAAATCGAAGATTGTGTCACAATATATCACAAACAGCTACTCACACACGTAAAACAAGCAAAACGGCAAAATTGGCACGCGCAAGTGCGAAAACGGCAAAAAGGGGCACACGCGCACGCGCGGAACGGCAAACGGGACGGCCAAATCGGCCATCTTAAACCGTTTTGGTCGAAAGTTAGGCTAGGAGTGTCGGATCAAGGTGAGCGAGATACCGTTTCGAAGCTAAGAGGAAGGGCTACAATTCTCATGAAGACATCTCAACCCAGATCTCAATAGGTATAGGTCAAAAAGGCACGAAATAGTGCCAGCTGTTTCATGGCAAGTTACCAAACATGCCCTGTTTGCAAGGCCGTAACTCACGGCTCAGAAATCGAAATCAAGAAATTCCAAAGGCGTTAGAAAGCTGAGACATAAGGCTAAAACTTTGATGTTTTGGCCAAGACCTGAATCCACTCAGAACAGAACGAAAATCGAGTGTCAACGTACCCGTCAGAACTGTCCAAATACAAGGCAGTTCTGACGAGCGTTATTGTTTTGATCATAACAGGAGCTACGGAACTCGGTTTTCGACGTATTTTATACCGTTTCGAAGCTGAGACCAAGATCTAAATTTCTTATGAAAGAGTCGACACCCAGATCGTATGGAATCAGAACGGAAAAATGCACGGCAGAAACTGAAATGCAAAACGTACACAAACGGACGTCTAAAACAGGTCTGAGGGTTTTGTCTATAACTCGGAATACATTAATCCGTTTGACCTGAAATTTTACAGGTAGATTCAGCACTTAAAAGGCTACAACGTTGAAGAAGGCCACTTAACCCAGTTTCGAGTGTAACTAGGTCAAAACTGTAAGATACTAAACCAGAATCGTAAAACAGGTGAACAAACCGCAACCTGGTGCAAACAGCATAACTCAGCCTACTTAAGTCCAAATTCAGAAATTTCAAAGGCATACGAAAGCTTAGAAACAGGGCTACATTTCATCAGAAGACTAGAACAACCAATTCTGAAGTAATCCTATCCAAAATCACCAATTACAAGTGCAGTTCTTACATTCGGACAAAACCAGAACAGCAAGGGTATTTTCGACTTTTCTCACTCTACGCTACTCCGATTGACCTGAAATTTTACAGGCACCTATAAAATGTCATTTCCTACAACTTTCATGTTTTAAGCCAAGGCCAATTCGGCCTCTATCTAGGACCAAAATATTCGGACAGAATGAAGAACCAAGAAACCCCAATTTTCCAGATTTCATTCAAAACAGAAATCACTTGCAATCTTCCACTTTTTCCACCATCTAGCATCATTACATACCATTTCCAACCATCATATATAGCCACACAATCATGCTTATATTAAAACAGGAAAAATCCCAATAAATATAAAACTTCACTAAATCATCCACAAATCAAGATATAAACCATAATTTTTCATCTCTTAACACCACTAAGCATGAATTAAGCTTCATTAGGTGAAGGAGAGAGTTCATTCATTACTCACCTAGTAAAACAAGAGAGAGGGAGTTGCTTGTCACCTTAGCTTCCACAAACACTTCACCAATCAACTTACTAATACCAAATGAAGAGGTTTTATGGAAGGAATTCAAGATTAACCGGTTAGTTTATGAGATTGAGCAAGATTAGGACAAGGAATTGAGAGAGATTTTTCTTTCTTCCTTTGGAGAGAATTTCGGCCAAGAGAGAGAAAAGAATGAGGAAGATTAAGCTTCATTTGTCTTATAAGAAGGTTGGAAAAAATAAGAATTAATTCTAGCCACAAGTTTGGTTAACACTTGGTTGAATCACAACCACACAATTTTCTCTCTCTTGTTGCATTTTGAACCACTAATTTTCGGCCAATAAGAAGCTAAGAGGGGGGGAAGATATTTTGCTCTATTAGTGGTAAACTTGCATGGCAAGTAAGTGGTGGTCAATTGGTGCGTTCAATCGGTAATGCGCGGGACCCGCCGGTTCGCGCCGTTTTTTCTTAAAACACACGTACTAGGGTTTTTACTTCCTATTCACTAATCTTATCTTATTGCTCCTAATTACATATTATTTCTCACTTAAAAGTCACTTTTAATCACCAAATTTGATCCTTTTTCCGTACCAAAATTTCATCCGGCGAAAATCACAAAAACCCTAATTTTGCTCCAATGCTGAAACCGAAGAGTGAAACCCTACTTTCTAGGCTCACTTGCACTTATTATGGAATAATTGGATAGTAGGGCTTTAAATCTTAATCCCTACATAGGGTTTTCGAAATACTCCTAAAACCAAACGTTACCGCCCAGCTAATGAATATATCAACGTAGAACGGACTGGGGCCTCACAATCTCCCCCACTTAGAACAATTTCGTCCTCGAAATTTTTCTATGAACGGAACCTATCGAATCTAAAGTAACCAGTGGCCTGTACCTTCTTCGTCCTCAGAAGAAACGAGGCTTTTCATTCCAGTCCCTTCTCTATTTGACGGTCCAGGGTCGGTCTGGGTTGGCTGCTGGGTTCCTTTCTTTTCACGCAATAAACTAGGGCAATTAGCAATCCGATGCTCGGTGCTCCCGCAACGCAGACACCTTCCATCCTTTTTCCAGCAATCCACCTCCATATGGTTGGATTTTCTACAGTAGCCACAAAATGAGAGAGCGATTGGGGTCTGATCCTCTTGTGAGACATCATGCAGTGGTCCTTCTCCACTTGGGTTTCCTCCCGGAGTATCCTCCTTAAGTGTCTCCAAAATTTTCACACCCCTTACTCCACGACCCTTCTTAGCGACTGGCCTACCTCGCTTACACTGTTCTGGCCTTTTACCTCTTTTCTTTGCATGGAAGATATTTACTTGTGGCCTTGCAATTCCTGTCCTTTGAGCTTCCTCTGGAAACCCCATAGCAGTAGTGTTTTGTGCCATTGTTAAGGCCTCCTCAGAAATCCCTTCGTATTTCCTTTTTAGCTCCAAGTTCTGGTGCAAGAGCTCAATCTTTTCTGAATACTCGTGCTTCCATCGCCCTTCCCAGTATGCGGCTAGTCTCCTTTGGACCTCTATTTCGTCTCGAAGAACTGCGATTTCCTTATACATCTCGACCCAATGTGCCATCTCACGGAGTTGCTGGACCTTCGATAGTAGCCTGCTGGCCAAAACAATGGGTCATAATAAATTCCTAAATACCAATGACACTCTCGGTCCCTGGTTTTGTTCAGTGGTTGTTTCCCCTTTTTCTTGACTCTTGGCCCCGCTTGGCTCCACGGCCACGACCATGTCCGCGACTACGTCTTCCCTCTATGTTTTTTTTTTCTTCCAAAGGGTACTTTAATAAATGAAATACGCAAATAAACTTATACGCACATAACACGCCATATTAAGGAGACAGATAATCAATTACACAAATACATATCAAATTGGACAGATAACCATGTACACACACACACATACTAACATCATGTAGTAACTATATACGGGCGAGTCAAAAGAAAAGGTGAAATCGTCCCAGTCTCAAATAAATAACCCCGTCCGATCTATCACGTTACTTTCTATCCAAACTAGACGTCCATTGACCTCTTGTGCTCATTCTAGTCAGACAAAGCCTGTTCATGTTTCCAAAATGAAATTTCAAGTACTTAACGCTGCCTCAACTTTAGAGTACTCGGGCACGAGAATCCGAAATAAGATAATTCACATCTCGAGCTGGCCAGTCCCAAGAGTAAACTATCTACAATCGAAATTCCTACCCGACGTACCTATTTATGATCCTCAAATACCACGGAAAAGATTAAAGGCCCATAACATTTGCAATTCACAGCTTATGCTCGAACGAGCACTTAGTCCTTCATATTTATTCACCACTTAGTCCAGGCTCACTCCGCGCAGAGACCACGCGAAGCAGCTATATATTTTATCCCTCAATTACTTAACTTTCATATCAAATCAAATCCCACAGTCCGGCATCCTAAACTTCAAGCCTAGGATACACTACAGAGATCTGAAGCCTAAGCTCTGATACCAACTGTGACGACCCCACTTCTCCCAAGGGCGAACCCAAGGGTATCGGCGGGCCGCCTGCCTAGCTCGCGCCAGGACTCAAACCTTAAAGCGATAAAAACCAGAAAATCCAAAAGAGTACCTTACATACTATATACAAATCCCAAAAAGGTTATAATTACATTCTCCAAAAGTACCTGCTCAAACTATTACACCCTTATAATTACAACCAAAACTAAAAGGTAGACCCTAAGGAGGGTCCTTATACAAACCACCACAATAAAAACAAACATCCTAATTGTCCAACTATGACAAACCAATACTAGTGTAAGTGCCCATAAGTCCCCGCGTCGGCCCCTGCTAAGGAAAACAAAAGGAACGGGGTAAGCTATATGCTTAGTAAGTAAACAGGGGCAAAAGCGTAAATGTCACGTAACCACAGTTACTCAATAAGAGTAAAGCAAAAGCAGAAAAGTAACATCACATAATAAGGATACAGGTGGCTCCAAAGCCAAGTCGTTGCCATGCGTGACCTCCTGTCGACACTCCGTCGACCATACATAAGGTCCGTAGAACTCCACTTGTACACCCACCGAACACCTTATCACCCTCACTGGCCAGTCACCTCACAAACTTGCCCAGGCGAACGAAATCACAAACTTGAGCTTGAGTCACAAGCTCGGGTCACAAAATTGGTTCACATACTCAGCGAACCGGGTTCACAAACTTGGTGACCTCAAACCAAGTTGGACTGACTTCGACCAAGCCCTAACCGGCTCGAATAGTCCATCTAGGTATTGAGTTCAACCTCAAACTCACAAAATTCACAAAATTATTCAAAAGTCACCCTGAGCCACCAGCTCAAGGGTTTTAGTTCCAAAATTGCTTATATACATAAGCCATGTTCAAATATGTGTGCAAATTAGGGTTTAGAGCGAGTGCGATAAAGTACACCCTCGTCTAAGTACCCTCTTCATACATATCGAAACACATAAGCAACTAACATACAAAAGCGGCCTGAATACTTACTCCAAATACAAAAGTAGTACAAAAGCGGAAATCACTTCGTTGGTTGGCTAGTAGTGGGCCCCACCGGCTCCGCCTAGTTCACCACCGTCTGAAATCGAAGATTGTGTCACAATATATCACAAACAGCTACTCACACACGTAAAACAAGCAAAACGGCAAAATTGGCACGCGCAAGTGCGAAAACGGCAAAAAGGGGCACACGCGCACGCGCGGAACGGCAAACGGGACGGCCAAATCGGCCATCTTAAACCGTTTTGGTCGAAAGTTAGGCTAGGAGTGTCGGATCAAGGTGAGCGAGATACCGTTTCGAAGCTAAGAGGAAGGGCTACAATTCTCATGAAGACATCTCAACCCAGATCTCAATAGGTATAGGTCAAAAAGGCACGAAATAGTGCCAGCTGTTTCATGGCAAGTTACCAAACATGCCCTGTTTGCAAGGCCGTAACTCACGGCTCAGAAATCGAAATCAAGAAATTCCAAAGGCGTTAGAAAGCTGAGACATAAGGCTAAAACTTTGATGTTTTGGCCAAGACCTGAATCCACTCAGAACAGAACGAAAATCGAGTGTCAACGTACCCATCAGAACTGTCCAAATACAAGGCAGTTCTGACGAGCGTTATTGTTTTGATCATAACAGGAGCTACGGAACTCGGTTTTCGACGTATTTTATACCGTTTCGAAGCTGAGACCAAGATCTAAATTTCTTATGAAAGATTCGACACCCATATCGTATGGAATCAGAACGGAAAAATGCACGGCAGAAACTGAAATGCAAAACGTACACAAACGGACGTCTAAAACAGGTCTGAGGGTTTTGTCTATAACTCGGAATACATTAATCCGTTTGACCTGAAATTTTACAGGTAGATTCAGCACTTAAAAGGCTACAACGTTGAAGAAGGCCACTTAACCCAGTTTCGAGTGTAACTAGGTCAAAACTGTAAGATACTAAACCAGAATCGTAAAACAGGTGAACAAACCGCAACCTGGTGCAAACAGCATAACTCAGCCTACTTAAGTCCAAATTCAGAAATTTCAAAGGCATACGAAAGCTTAGAAACAGGGCTACATTTCATCAGAAGACTAGAACAACCAATTCTGAAGTAATCCTATCCAAAATCACCAATTACAAGTGCAGTTCTTACATTCGGACAAAACCAGAATAGCAAGGGTATTTTCGACTTTTCTCACTCTACGCTACTCCGATTGACCTGAAATTTTACAGGCACCTATAAAATGTCATTTCCTACAACTTTCATGTTTTAAGCCAAGGCCAATTCGGCCTCTATCTAGGACCAAAATATTCGGACAGAATGAAGAACCAAGAAACCCCAATTTTCCAGATTTCATTCAAAACAGAAATCACTTGCAATCTTCCACTGTTTCCACCATCTAGCATCATTACATACCATTTCCAACCATCATATATAGCCACACAATCATGCTTATATTAAAACAGGAAAAATCCCAATAAATATAAAACTTCACTAAATCATCCACAAATCAAGATATAAACCATAATTTTTCATCTCTTAACACCACTAAGCATGAATTAAGCTTCATTAGGTGAAGGAGAGAGTTCATTCATTACTCACCTAGTAAAACAAGAGAGAGGGAGTTGCTTGTCACCTTAGCTTCCACAAACACTTCACCAATCAACTTACTAATACCAAATGATGAGGTTTTATGGAAGGAATTCAAGATTAACCGGTTAGTTTATGAGATTGAGCAAGATTAGGACAAGGAATTGAGAGAGATTTTTCTTTCTTCCTTTGGAGAGAATTTCGGCCAAGAGAGAGAAAAGAATGAGGAAGATTAAGCTTCATTTGTCTTATAAGAAGGTTGGAAAAAATAAGAATTAATTCTAGCCACAAGTTTGGTTAACACTTGGTTGAACCACAACCACACAATTTTCTCTCTCTTGTTGCATTTTGAACCACTAATTTTCGGCCAATAAGAAGCTACGAGGGGGGGGGAAGATATTTTGCTCTATTAGTGGTAAACTTGCATGGCAAGTAAGTGGTGGTCAATTGGTGCGTTCAATCGGTAATGCGCGGGACCCGCCGGTTCGCGCCGTTTTTTCTTAAAACACACGTACTAGGGTTTTTACTTCCTATTCACTAATCTTATCTTATTGCTCCTAATTACATATTATTTCTCACTTAAAAGTCACTTTTAATCACCAAATTTGATCCTTTTTCCGTACCAAAATTTCATCCGGCGAAAATCACAAAAACCCTAATTTTTCTCCAATGCTGAAACCGAAGAGTGAAACCCTACTTTCTAGGCTCACTTGCACTTATTATGGAATAATTGGATAGTAGGGCTTTAAATCTTAATCCCTACATAGGGTTTTCGAAATACTCCTAAAACCAAACGTTACCGCCCAGCTAATGAATATATCAACGTAGAACGGACTGGGGCCTCACACAAGAGCTCATGACTGTAATATAACTTCTATAAACAAGATTTTTGAGGTTGATCGTTCATTACCTCTTTGGATGAGCAAGATAGAAATTTTCGGCCTCTTGAAGCTCAACAAAACCGTGGAAAGCATGCTCTCTTCCTAGCTAATGTTGTTCACCAAGTCTTTAGCAAGTTGTATGTAAAATTTGAGGTGATTTGATGAAGGATTGAAGCAAGAAATGAAGAAGAATTTGGTATTCTTCCTCCTTGAGGGTGCACGGCTGAAATGAGAGAGAAAGGAGAGTGTTTGATGTGCGACGGATCTAGACGAACACCAAGTTGGGATGATTTGCGGAACTTTGACCCTTCTAGAATCACGAGCCACGAACTAAGGAGATTCCTTAACCCAAGACTAGCAAATTTAGTGAACCAAAAGTAAAGATAGAAGAACGCCACAATCAAGGAGACTACTTGATTGATAAGTTCAATGAACAGCTTGAGATTGATTCTCAAGTATTCAAAGGAAATTCTCTTGAGGCAAGAGAGAGTGAATAAACTCACGAATATTTTATAAAATCTGAATTGTCTTTAATGAATGAAAACCTAGGCTATATATAGCCTTACAGGACTCAAACCCTAGAATGTCCAATGGACGACCTTGCCCTTCATTTAGGGTGAAAATATCTAACTACTAATGGACAAAAATTAAGACTCTAAATTCGGCCAAAGTGAAGGATAAATTGACCGAAATTATTAATGCTAACAAACAACTAATAATGGTAATTAAAACCCTAATTAGCAAGCTAGTACACCATGAACTAGTCTTCATTTGGCTCTTCCATTTGAAGGAAAGTGTAGAGAGTAGTTTCTCCATTATGTAATCCTTCAATGGTCCTCAAGTCATCACCAACTCGTTCTTGAATCGTGCAAACAAGAGCTTGAAGTGAATCTTGAATTCTCCTAGCACGCGCTCTTGTAATTGGACCACTGGGTATTTGCATGACCTGAGCACTAGAAGTTTGAGCAGCCATGAGCCCCTCCTCATTAGTCCCCTCCTCTTGAAGGCGATTTGTCCTCAAATCAAACTCATCGTCTGCATGAAAAGGACTCAAGTCAGATACATTAAAAGTAGCATGTACCCCATACTCACCTGGAAGTTCAAGTTTGTAGGCATTGTCATTTATACGCTCCAGGACTTGGAATGGACCATCTCCCCGTGGAAGTAGCTTACTACGCCTTTTGACTGGGAACCTCTCTTTGCGCATGTGTATCCATACCCAATCGCCAGGATCAAAGATCATCTTGCGGCGCCCCTTGTTGGTACTTTGGATGTATTGAAGTGTACGCTTCTCGATGTTGGCTCGCACCTTAGTGTGTAACTCACGTACATATGCAGCTTTGTTCTTACCATCCAAGTTAACTCTCTCATGAACAGGTAAAGGAGTTAAATCCAAAGGTGTGAGAGGGTTAAAGCCATACACAATTTCAAACGGCGAATAATGTGTAGCAGAATGAACAGTGCGATTGTATGCAAATTCCACATGTGGTAAGCAATCTTCCCAAGATTTAATGTTCTTCTTAATAATTGCGCGCAATAGGGTAGATAAAGTCCTATTAATAACCTCGGTTTGACCATCAGTTTGTGGGTGGCTAGAAGTAGAAAATAGCAATTTAGTACCTAGTTTACACCACAATGTTTTCCAAAAATAGCTAAGGAATTTGGCGTCCCTATCAGAAACAATAGTGTGTGGCATGCCATGTAATCTAACTATCTCACGAAAGAATAAATCTGCAACATGCTTAGCATCATCTGTTTTAAGACAAGGAATAAAATGGGCCATTTTGGAGAAACGGTCAACTACCACATAGATTGAATCATGTCCTTTTTTAGTCCTAGGTAGTCCAAGCACAAAATCCATTGACAGATCAACCCATGGTTCATGTGGAATTGGCAAAGGCGTATAGAGACCATAAGGGTGTACCTTTGATTTTGCTTGGTGACAAGTCACGCACCTCTCAATGTGGCGTACGACGTCACTCCTCATGCGTGGCCAGAAGAAATGTTCTTGGAGAATCATTAAGGTCTTGGCAATGCCGAAGTGCCTCATTAGCCCTCCTCCATGAGATTCTCTTACTAAGAGTGTGCGCATGGAGCTCTTGGGAATGCAAAGCTTGTCCTTGTAGTATAAGAACCCCTGAGAGATGAAATAATGCTCACGAGAGTGTCGTGGCAAGGAGGAAAAAATCTCACCAAAATCTGAGTCAGTTGCATAAAGTTCTTTAAGGAATTCAAAACCAAGCAACTTAGCATCTAATGTAGTGATAAGTGTGTGCCTCCGCGAGAGTGCATCAGCCACTACATTCGTCTTACCTGTCTTGTATTTGATTACAAAGGTAAAACTGTCAATGAAGGTAATCCATCGTGCATGTCGCTTACTCAACTTGTCTTGGGACTTGATATGCTTGAGCGACTCATGATCTGTGTGCAAGACAAACTCACGAGGGCGAAGGTAATGTTGCCATGTTTGTAGAGCTCGCACTAAGGCCATTAGTTCCTTATCATAGGTTGAGTAGTTTAGAGCAGCTCCATTCAACTTCTCGCTAAAGTAGGCAACTGGGCGGCCCTCTTGAAGTAAGACAGCACCAATACCTATACCAGAAGCATCACACTCTACTTCAAAAGCTTTGTCAAAATTAGGCAAACTAAGAATAGGTGCATGTGTGAGCTTGTGTTTAAGTAATTGGAAAGACTTAGCTTGTTCCTCTCCCCAATGAAATTGCACATCTTTCTTGACAATTGACGTAAGTGGGGCAGCAATCATGCTAAAATCCTTGACAAAACGCCTATAGAAGCTTGCCAAGCCATGGAAACTTCTCACCACACTTACAGTGGTAAGGGTTGGCCATTCACTAATAGCCTTCACCTTGTCTTGATCACCATGAATTCCCTGCTCACTTACAACATAGCCTAGGAAAACCAATTGATTTGTGCCAAAGGTACACTTCTTAAGGTTAGCGTAAAGGCTCGCCTTGCGAAGTGCATCTAGGACCATTTGTAAATGCACAACATGCTCATCTAGACTCTTACTATAGATCAAAATGTCATCAAAGTAAACGACCACAAATTTACCAATGAAAGAACATAAAACATGATTCATGAGTCTCATAAAAGTACTTGGTGCATTGGTTAGCCCAAAAGGCATGACCAACCACTCAAAAAGTCCATGTTTTGTCTTAAATGCAGTTTTCCATTCATCTCCTTCTTTCATGCGAATTTGATGGTAACCACTTTTCAAATCAATATTAGTAAAAATGATTGCACCATGTAATTCATCAAGCATGTCATCCAAACGAGGTATGGGATGGCGGTACTTTACCGTGATGGCATTAATTGCCCTACAGTCAGTGCACATTCTCCATCCTCCATCTTTCTTTGGAACAAGTAGAACTGGTACAGCACAAGGGCTTAGACTCTCTGTAATCCAACCCTTACTAAGCAACTCCTCCACTTGTCGTTGTTGCTCCTTGGTTTCCTCAGGATTGGTCCTATATGGTGCCTTGTTTGGAAGGGAAGATCCAGGAATGAAATCAATTTGATGTTCAATTCCCCTTAATGGAGGCATTCTATTAGGTATATCCTCAGGAAAGACGTCTTGATACTCCTGTAAGAGGTTAGTAATAACACTAGGCAAAGAAGCATCAAGAGCATTAGTGAGTAAGGATTCCTTGCCAAATAAAATAAATAAAACCTGATTAGAATGCAAGGCCTGTCTCACATCTTTCACCTTGGCAAGCATGCTGGGTTTTCTCTCCTGTGTGGGCTCTAAGGCCGAATGAGAGTGATCCAACTTGCTTGAAGAAGGGTCGGCCGTCACTAATTTCTTAGTTTTGGCGTTGTCCTTCTTGGTGGTAGTATGCAAGTCATACTCTTTTTGTAGACTAACTTGATCCTCATGCACTTGTTGAGGTGTAAGAGGTGCAAGTGTAATCTTTTTACAATTATGTATGAAAGAGTATTTGTTCAAGAAACCATCAAAAGTGACTCTTTTGTCAAATTGCCAAGGACGCCCTAAGAGTATATGTGCAGCTTGCATTGGTACTACATCACACATGACATCATCTTCATACCTACCAATGCGGAAAGTAACCAAAACTTGTTTATGAACACGTACCTCGCCACTGTTGTTTAACCACTGAAGCTTGTAGGGACGGGAGTGCTCACTAGTTGGCAAGTTTAGTTTTTCCACCATCAATGCACTCGCAACATTAGTGCAACTTCCGGGGTCAATCACCAAGCTGCATATCTTGTTGGTCACATGGCACCTA